>NW_004798452.1:0-24826 GCF_000002075.1 Aplysia californica
GAGCTTCTGAATGCCCGCATCGTAGAAAGCTGCCGCCTGCGATGTCAGCCAATGTCCAGTCTCTCCTGTGAGATCAGCGTCCGAGTCGAAGTCCTGCCCGGCATAAAAGGCCTTTTCAAAAGTCACTCGGAGCCGGGTCTGGGCTGTACGATGGGTACTTCAGTTGTTCCCGTCCGAAGGAGGTGATCAGGTTTTGGGTCTGTGCAGACTTGTGAGGAGTTGCATTGTGGTGAAGCAGAACGACGACGTCGCTTACGCTAAGCATTACACGTCTTTTGTTTTGAATTGCTGTACGCAGTTTTTTAAGTGTGTTGCAGTACTCATCAGAGTTAATTGTCATCCCATTTCCCCAAAATTCTACTAAAAGAACTCGAGATCCTTGCCTGTCCCAAAACACTGTACACGTGACTTTTTTTTCCTGACGCGGCCTGCGAAGAGCGATTCAAAACAAAAGACGCGAAGTGCTTAGCGACGGCGTTGTTCTGCTTCTTTACCACCACTTTTGATCAACTACCAAAAATAATTGTTATCCTTCCAACCATGACAAGTTTTGTAGGCGATTTTCTGATCTGTCGCAAGAACATAAAAAATAAATAGTATCGTCAGCGTATGTGTCTGTGCGTGACTCATCATAGTCACAGCGCTGGCGCGACCAATGATTATAAAGGCCCGACATTTCACGGCCAAAGATAGGTTGTGGGGTTTTCCTGGAATTTGTTTTAGCTCTTCACAGCCTGGCTTTGGAATCCTGGTCGACGGGTAAAATCCTGGCATAGCTGGTTCAGCAGGCGACAAGCGCACCTCAGCACTCAGCACTCGGTACTCGGCGGTGGCGAAGCAACAAACAACGGATATACGCGCAGGAAAATGGCGGATTCAGGTGTAAACGGAAAAGACAACGAAGCTGCTACTGTAAGTTTAATAACATTTGCTACCAATGAATTATTTTTTGTTTTTGTTGCCGAATATTGCCAGTATGTGTGTTTTATTTACAGCATAATTTACGGGTACTGCTCACTTATTATGAATGGGCAAGTTATGAGTCGATTTCAACTTGTTTCTTGCCCGAGCGCTGAGTGAGTGAACTCCGCAAGAAAAAAAAAAAGGTGCGTTGTCATGTGATTGCCCACGAAAAATATTTTGGCTGCATTTTCGGGGGAAACATCGGGAATACCCGCCACGCATTGCTGCTCACGTGACGTTTATTTTATTATTTTTTTCACTTATTATTGATCAAAGTGTTGTAATTTTATCAAGGCCAGAGAAGGACCTGGACGGGAAGAATTAAAATGTCGGCAGGCTCAGAAACTGAATCTTTAACTCTAAAGGTAACGCGGTGAAGATTTGTATGCATTTTTATCTTTGTCGGTGAAAGTGAAAGTACGTATTGAAGCTTGATATCCAAACTGTTTTTCCGGTTTGCATTGTATGCATAGAATCTTGATTCTAGATTTTCTGTCAGTGTCATGTCAGTTGAGGCTGAGGTGGTAAAAACTTTAAAAAATAGCCAATGTCCCAGATGAGACTGTGAGTTGCAGGTCTAATATTTACAGAACTTTATATGGTAGATCTAAACGATCTAGTCTAGATCTAGAGATCTAATCTAGATTCAGAAGGCCTGTAGTCGGCTGTAGCCTACACTTAAAAATTCACAAATTCAAAACAGGAAATAGAATCTACAAGGGACATCCAGAAAGTTGTACCGTTTTAAAATAATTAGATCTAGATTCTAGATCTATTCTAGATCTAGATCTAGATCTAGAATCTATAAAAGAAATAATTTTCCCAATCGAAACGATTTAATTTTGAATACCTTGTATGACTGATGACTACTTCTCCACGCATTCACCAGGTCCAGAACTGTTAAGGCATTTGTCGTAGCGTGGGATGAGCTTCTGAATGCCCGCATCGTAGAAAGCTGCCGCCTGTGATGTCAGCCAATGTCCAGTCTCTCCTGTGAGATCAGCGTCCGAGTCGAAGTCCTGCCCGGCATAAAAGGCTTTTTCAAAAGTCACTCGGAGCCGGGTCTGGGCTGTACGATGGGTACTTCAGTTGTTCCCGTCCGAAGGAGGTGATCAGGTTTTGGGTCTGTGCAGACTTGTGAGGAGTTGCATTGTGGTGAAGCAGAACGACGACGTCGCTTACGCTAAGCATTACACGTCTTTTGTTTTGAATTGCTGTACGCAGTTTTTTAAGTGTGTTGCAGTACTCATCAGAGTTAATTGTCATCCCATTTCCCCAAAATTCTACTAAAAGAACTCGAGATCCTTGCCTGTCCCAAAACACTGTACACGTGACTTTTTTTTCCTGACGCGGCCTGCGAAGAGCGATTCAAAACAAAAGACGCGAAGTGCTTAGCTACGGCGTTGTTCTGCTTCACGACAATGCAACTCCTCACAAGTCTGCACAGACCCAAAACCTGATCGCCTCCTTCGGATGGGAACAGTTGAAGCACCCATCATACAGCCCAGACCTGGCTCCGAGTGACTTTCATCTGTTCCTATATTTGAAAAAGTTTTTGGCCAGGCAGGACTTCGACGCAGACACTGATCTCACAGGAGAGACTGGACATTGGCTGACATCACAGGCGGCAGCTTTCCGCAATGAGGGTATTCAGAAGCTCGTCCCTCGCTATGACAAATGCCTCAACAGTTCTGGTGACTACGTAGAGAAGTAGATGATGTATTAAAAAATAAATCGTTTTTTAAGGGGAAAATTATACTTTTATAATTATTGTAAAACGGTACTTACTTTCTGGACGTCCCTCGTATATAAGGGAAATTGAAACACTAAACTTTTTTTTCACTGTGTGCTGGGTAATTCAACTGAGACAATACTCTATAAACACATGAAGCTGCAGTGAGCACCTAGCACACCTCTTTGATTGACCCTAGTATAGTGTAGATGATGTATTTCCATCTTCTATTTTTGTCGTCTTCCGTTGCTTCCCTCGCAGACCCACTAGAATTCTCTATCAAAACATATGCAAGAGGATTACGAAATATAGTGTTGGCCTTCGTTTTTTTAGCATGTTTATTTGTACACTGTTATCTTTAAAAACACTTTTTTATCAGACTTTCATAGTTTGCGACTGTTATCGTTTGTTATCAGATTGTCAGAATCATGCAAACACAGTAGGCCTACAAAAAATGTTCAAGTCGGCCACCCATTGTTGAGGAGAAAAAGGATTATCTATAGGCAATCGAACATCATTAGATATATATGTGCGCTACACTCTGAAGTCTCTCTCCCCCCCCCCTTAGTTTAGTAACATGTAGTGCATAGCCAGGTGATTATATAAGCCAAGCTCTGTTTCTTTGCACTGAACATCACTCTCAATCCGAGGGCAGGTTCACAGAAAACTTTTGCAGCAAATGGCTGCTATGATCAGGGATTTGAGGTCGACTTGAGGTGAAAATGACTTATCATGGCTATTTTGGACAGGAACCGCTGTGGACAGGTTAAGGAAAACCGCAAAGGTGTCATGCAACAGCTGCCTTTAGTATGATCACTATGGAAAGATAATCGAAGGCTGATATTATAATACACCTATTTTACCAAACTAAATAGTTGCGCTGTAATATTTCAAACATGATAAAAATTTAGTCTGAATTTTCTCATGATGTGATCTTTCAGTCCTGTCAATGTACCAGATAGATAGTCGAAACAGGCTCTTCTAAAACCTCAACCGACTTAATCGTCAATGTCAATGTTTCGAACATAGTGCTCCTCTATTTCTGTTGTCCATAGGTACATGCTCACACGTGTGTATGCTAATATATGTAGAGTTAAAATAGAAGGAGAGAGAGTGCACAAGTGTAATTGCGTGTTAATTAGTATGAAAATCTGGAAGTATGGACCTAGGAGCCATATAGGGCTGTAGAATTAAACTTTAAAATAAATGTTTTCATCAGTGTTTTGTCTTAAGATAATTTTTTGTGCTCTTGTGAAAATTATTCATGATATGGCAATGACATACTGAAAATAGAAGGACAAGATACACAAAAATGATTTGTCTCGGCCACATTTTATGATACTGTACTGCTCGAGATACTTCTTTCCCTTAAGTTGTATTTCTCATGATTGTGCTGGGCACTAACACACTTACAAACTGCTTGTCTTGCTCTACAATCCTCTTTACCACTTGTTCTGGTTCTGAAGGATGCCACACTCTCTTGGATTTTAGGTTGTTAGCACACATAGTATGTGTGTGAACTTGTAACTGAGAGCTGTCCGCATTCATGGTATTATGTTTTGTTCGAAGTGTATGTTATAAAAGTCCGCTGCAGGAATGCGTGTATTTTAGCCTTTTTTCATACCTCGCCAGTCTCTTTGGTTAAGCAAAGAAAGACTTGTTGGTTTTGCTCTGTTTCTCTACAAAATGTGTATGAAATTCTCCGGTACCATCTTTGAGTGGAAATCAAATTTGAAAAGGAATAGGCCTGCAAAGTCAGACTACACCAGCAAATTAAAAAAAATAATCCCTGTTCAAAATCGCAGAGAAATTGGTCAGTATATATATAATAGAGAATAGAGAACACCTTCTAACCCTTAAGATGCAAGCAGGAGACTTTATTTTTAATCAAAAAATATTTTCTATTTTTGCAATGGAATTAAAATAGTATCATGATATCATGGAATATGCCACTGCAATTCACAGCTTTAAATTGAAAAAGTATAAAAACAGATCTGTGACTGCCCTCTGGTGACAAATGTTCTAAGCTTAAAAATCTCTGAAATAATTTCGTTTTGTCCAAAATGGTCTCCTTGGCCACAACATCTCATCTTCAGCTGAGGATCGGTTTCATTTCCCCATAACTGCACCCCAAAATAAAAAGCCCCGGAACAGTACCTCTATTCTATGAACTTTTTGTCTTGTTGTCATCATGTTCATTCTTTTTGTTCCATAGTCTCCTGAAATTAAGGTACAAGGTGCTTGAGAAAAGAAAAAAAACAGCTGGCCTCAACAACTTTTAATCCCTCTCTGAGAATAAACTTCAAATGTAGTAGTTCACTTTATCTACAGTCTAATCATGTATTTGCAGGAAATCACAGAAGCAGACAATAGTGTCAAATTGTTAAAGAAGGCAGCTGCCATGATTTGATTTTAATGTTATCATGACATTGCACAGAGTTCTATCAGGTCAAATTGTGTTCTGCACTGAAAGTCACAACAAAAGTACCCGCCGTGTTTCTGAATAACCAAATGTTAGCCTCAGGCATGCACCATATGCTGCTGCTGCTGCATTTCTCAATTACCATAGTAGTGTAGAATACTGTAGTCAGCCTTGCCAAGAAATTGCTTATAATCAATAACAATAACACGTTTTGGCAGCTTGAGACTGCAGGGACCAACCAGTCGTTGTTGTATAAAAAAAGAATGCAGTTTTGTTTTATTCCCTGCCCCTTTAGTAGAATTACAAAGTTATTCAATTTTTCAGGGAGTTACAGCGTAAGGATTAAATTGACACGAAATTGGCCGTATCCTCTCTACTTTCGTTGGAGTTAAAAATATGAAGTCTAAGAAAATGATTTTCTTGCATCCAGTCTTTAGGAAGGTACTGTACATGTACAGGGTTTGTTAGCGTTTTTATCTTTTTTGTCTGAGAGTCGATTCAGACAAAAAAGGTGGAGACTCTTGCTCTCGGCAGAAGGATTTTGCCCTCTTACAACCACTGTGATAATGTGGATTTGGTGAAGTGTGGCTATCGTTGCATTCTGGTTACGAGAGGTAAACAACTCAACGACAGTTTAACAATTTTTTTTCTCTTAAGATTGTCCAAACGATACAGTTGTTAATGTATTTCCTTTCTGTTGAAATACAAACAAAATAAAACTCATATATATATGTGAGGCAGCGTGGTGAAATCAGGTGCGCAAGAAAATAATGAAATCAAAGAAACAGGCATTTTTCTGGCCGTTTCTTTTCTTTTTTTTTCTTCAAATTTTAATTTTTTTAACTCAACACCTTTTATGTCTCTTAAAAAATACATTTCTGTGTGAATTTTTTAGAAAAATGTTGATCAAAGGCGTGTAAAATGAAATTTACAGTTTCCAAGGACACTTTTAAAGCTTTGGGAGTCACCAAACTTTGGCGGCCATTTTCTTGCTAATTTTGTCTCCGACACCAGGTGACCCCCACCTTCTGCAACGTTAATATCTCGGCTTCACTCAGTTCCAGATAAATGGGTGTTTTTTTTTCGCCAAATGCAAGACAGTGAGTAAGCTTTAAGATGATACTAATAACTCCATATATGCCCAAGAATTGATGATCACCTGATTCCTTTGCATTGTGAGTCGTGACACATATTTTCTAACCACTTTGTAAAAATTGCTCCTCTGCTATGTATATTTTATCCACCGTATAAAGATGTTCTTATTGTATTTGTTTGTTTTAGTAATACTGTATCCATCTTTTTGTGTGAATTCCCTTATGGAAAATAACCTTTAAGAAAATAATGCAGTGCATTGCAAGTGTTGTAAACCTCTAACCAAAGCTAAAAAGAATAGGCATCAAGATATCTGTCTGTCCAACATGGCTTTGAAAAATAAGACTGCTTTTATATCAACTTTGTCTGAATTTTTTTCTTTTCTTTAACCATTTTCCAGGGAGATGTGGAAGCTCCTCCCACATACACAGAGAGGGACAATGTTAACGCCCGGGGAGACGGCCTGCCCACTTACCATGAGGCGTCGGCCAATCAAGGTAAGCAATTCGCCGGAAAAGGACTCTTTATTTCTATGCGGGCCCAGCGAAATGTGACTCAAACTGTACTAACTTACAGTCAAACCTTCTTATACGGTATCGCACATTGTTAGTTTTCTTACTGTCTTGATCTATGAAATTTTGATGAAAGCAGAGAGAGGGAGTTGGAAGACAAAGAGAGAGAGAGAGAGAGAGGGGGGGAGAGACACAGGGAGATAGAGAGAGATACACAGAGGGAGTGAAAGAATCACTAGTAGAACTGTGTTCTTTGTACTACGCATATTGTAAAGTGCATTAAACACTTTGCAGTCACACAGCCAGCAGTACAAAATACCCCATCTGGTCACCCAGCCAGGAGAGTGACTGCAACAGACTTCTCGGGCCTGGTACAGTGACCGGAACGGATAATTTTCACCGTCGCATTATTGCGCCAAGTGTTAAGCACTCTCTTGATGGAAATGCACTCTGAGCTCTAGGACAAATGTAATTTATCATTATTATCATTATGTTGTCTCTGTCGAACTGGCACTGAATACGTTTGTCCCTTACCCCTGGGAAATGTTTTTGCCCTTTCAGAACCTCCACCCTCGTATGACTCACTGTATGGCCGGATGAAGGCAGCCAAGAGAGAGTCGGATGGCACTGTGGGATTCCTCAAGTCCTTTCTGGTCATCATCCTCTCCACAAGTAAGCTTGCTCACGTCTGAGATCATAGAGTTCAAGTCATGTCAGTGTCAGCTGTGTTATTTTCAAATGTGATGATGATAATGCTAATAATAATAGTAACAACAATGATAATAATAATGATGATGACAATAATAATAATAATAATAATAATAATAATAATAATAATATACTAAAGATCACTTCTATAGTGCCCACTCCCTGGTGGCTTTAGGGGCTTCACCATAAAATAAGAAAAAAAAAAATGGGTTGGCACAAAGAGGGCACAAACATTGCGATTATATTATGGGCTTGTGATGTTCAGTTAATTTTTTTAAGGAGGTGAGTAATCATCAGTATTCAGGAAAGTGAATACAGTTTAGTTTCCCTTTGCAATATTATGATCTTAATGATTAATAATAATAGATAATAAATAGTATTTGTATATGCATATCTCTGCTCAAACTGTCGAGGCACTATGCCCATAAACTCTAAAACCTTTTGATGCTGAAGTTGTGGTTCCAGCGTAAATAGTATAGAGAGGGGGGGCGGTAGGAGAGGATATTTTGAGAATGATTTAATTAGAACCATATGCAATGTCAATGTCACCTCTGAGCTAGATAAATAACGGCACCTCCAGGTACCAGGGACTCATTTTATGGCAAGCACTGAATAAAATACCAACCTGACCTACCAACCTGTGACCAGACAGTGTTGACTGTAACGCTGTAAAATTAAGTGATCTTTGCTCTAATGCATTTGTTCTTTTTTTTTTTTTTTTTCCTCCTTTTCACAGTCGGCTTCACGATCCTCCTGGCCATCTTTATGGCAGTCCCAGTCTCGATGATCGTAATGGGTAAGTGGTGGGGGCTCTCGAGGCCAAGAGGTTAAGGTGTTCCCCTCTCATTCAAAGGTCCGGGTTCGAATCCGGATAGCGACGGGAAAAAATTTTCTTCTCTAAAATTGTCTCCTTTCACCTCTTTTCCCGCTGTCTATCGATGTTCTGTCTTCTGCTTTCGTCTCCACTTTCTACCCCCACCCCCTCACCTCTTTTGCCTCCTCTTCTGGGCTCCTGACTCTTTCTGCAGCCTTTCTGCTGCTACCCCTTGGCTCCTTACTGCTGTCTTTCAGCCACACCCCAGATTTTCTGGTAGGAAAGATAAAGAAAAAAGATAGGTAAGGGGATGAATGTGTTCTGGCATGTAGGGAAGGGGTGGGTCTTCTGGTGTGGCCTGCTCCTTGTACCTCTCTCCACTGTTTCCCTCAAATGCTAGTTGTCTTCCTGGGGCGCTCCGCTAACTCAGTTGGTATCATGCTGGACTACAGAGCTGATGACCCTGGTTCACATCCCTGTCTGGGTGTTTTTGAACCAAGGTTGTTTTCTTTTAGTTTTCAAATCTCCCAACCCACTAAGGTCAGTCCTATTGGGGACGGAATTTAAATTTGGGGGTTCCGCCTCTTAGATTATAACCTAATAATGTTGTAAATGGGCTGATTCAACAATGTCATGCTCATAACTGTGACTGAACTACAACAGGGAACTGCTGCATTTTCTTTCCTTATCCTTACTATTGTCATTTTTCTCTACTTCTTTTGTATGTTTGTCACACTCTTGTGACCTGCTATTTCCGGGGTGCCTTGATAGTCGAAGCTGAACTTGTGCTGTTGAAGCTAGAGAGGTGAGCAGAGTAAGTCTGATTCCCTGTAAGGACTTTTCTGTTGACACCCTCCCCTTGGCGCTCGTATGACCATATGCAGTTGCGAGCGCCGTAAAACCCTCTACCAAACTAAATGAGGTGTGAGTAAAGGGATATTTCAGGGGTGTTGTTATGCTGGTTGGTTGGGGGACCTTGTCAGGAGGTTCTGTTTCTTTTTTCTGTCTCTTTGTTCCCTTTGTCTGTCTGTCTGTCCCCAAGCAGGTGGTTGGAGGGTGCTACTGGCGGGTCCCACTTCTTTTTTTGTCTCGACTTTTTTTGCCTGTCGACATCTTTTTTTTGTGCTTTTCCTCTGCACCAAATGACCGTTATTGTATCAATGCACTTCTGTTTACTCAGTGGGTGTTCAGCAGGTGCTCTTATTTGGCTTGCTACTTCCTTTCTGTCAAAGCTCTATCGTCCCGATCTTTTTATCTCTCCTCCTTCTTTTCTTTGTATGTTAATTCTAGTGGTACCTCTATTCTTCTACACTTAATGACTTTTTTGTGTCGGAAGTGCCTTAAAACTTTTACTCAAACTAAAGCTGAGCTAAATCTTTCAGGTTCAGTTTATCTGGATGACTGTCCAGCTGAGAGGATGATTCCTATCTACCTGATTGTGGCGGGAGCCTTTGGGGCGGCCAAAAACCTCTTCAGCTTGGTCCAACGGTGTCGCAAGTCGGAGCAAGAAAGGGAGGAGGACCAAAAGAAAGTGAATCCCGTGGAAGGCATTGTCAACTGCTTTCTCTTCGGCTGGTTCATCGCTGGTAAGTGGAGGTTATGAGTGCAAAATATTAGCACTTTGCCCACACGTGACGCTGATCGGTAACGGTAAGAAACCGTCACTTTTCCTCGCGGGACGCTGATCGGCGACGGTGTGATGGGATGTGGCAAAAATAACACGTTGCAATGATCTCGTTTTTTGACATGCGCACTTGTTAAAGTTAAATTTCTTTTCTGAATGGTTTTTGTGGCCTTTGAGATCGAAAATCAGTTAGTATACAACAATTGGATATTAATTTTTTTTTAAAATGTCGAGTAGACCTAGCATGAGTGTTGTTTTACTCTTATGCTATGATGAGAATTCAGGTGAAGAATGAGCTACGTCTAATGTTTTCAGTTTCGATTCTAATTCCTTTCTTAGTAAGCATGCGACCATCATTAAAAATTTTCTCAGTGTGCTGAAATTTTAATAATGGTTGGGGTATTTTTGCAGAGATACAGGTGTAGTACTGATGTACCGCATCTGTATCCTGGTCCGCGGGAACAAGACAAGTGTTGCATACTCTACGTGCTGCGTGGATGGACTGTGTTAAGTCTGTGGAGGGGATGGGACATACGGATAACTTGAGAACGACAGATGTGCGCCATTGGCCGATATTTATAGTAACAGCCATCTTGTTTGACGTCATTGAGAGATTCCCACTTTGCTGTCGTTCACGGTGGCGACACGACCGCAAAGCACTATTGCAGTATTTTTACAGCCTGTAGCTTACAGTGGCGGGGTGGCGGAGTGGTTAATGCACTTGTCTCCGAAGCAGAAAGTCCTGGTTCGAGCTTCGGTTCAGCCACGGATTGTATTGATATGTACGCGAGAAAAGTTTGCAATACAATTAACAACGTGCCATCTTTGTCGTGTCCAGGTTGCGTGTTCATCTATAGAACGGACGACAGGTCCAGTGTGGAGACTGACCCCAACTACTGTGACCCGACGCTCTACTGGTTCGCCTTCTGGATCACCACCGCCGCCTACATCATCATGGCCGCTTCTTGCTGTTGTGTCTGCATGGTCGGCTGTATCGCCGCATGCTTTGCCAAGAAGGACTAGGATCGGCTGCAACAATCTTAGGCGGCTGGCGAGCGTGCACACAGGACTTAACCTTGACCTTTGAGTTGGACAGCATCTTTTCGGAGAGTTGGTTTTACTGGCGTTTTTACCCCGAAATGAAAACTGTCCTCAACTTAATCTTACTATAGGGTGGATACTCCTTAGTTTATAAAATTAAAAGTGACTGTCATATTTACCTGAAGTTTGACTTTGCCTTTTTTTTTTTTAGGGAGGAAGGGTTGTAATTTTTCCCCTTTTCATTCATTTTTGTTTTGGTCATAGGTTAATCTTTTGTTGCATTTCATGACTTACAACCTCCCCTGCGGCTTGGATTTTGGTTGGATTGGTGTTCTACATTTTGCTAATCAATTTTCATTTCAGCATCATGTCAGTTTTTTTTGGGTAATCTTGGATAGATTTGAATTCCTGGCATATTGATATGATATGTACGCCCAAAATTTATATATAAATCCTCAATTTGATAAAAAGAAATTCCAGCAAACTCTGTCAATTTGTTGGGTCATGTAAAAGGGGTAGTCATATAGCATTTTAGGTTTGATTGTACTAATAAAAACTAATGAGAGTTTTTCTTGGTTGTGATTTCCGAGCTCATGTTGGTAGGTGATGTAGCCTGTCTAACACCATCTGTGTGTGTCTAGTGTTTGTGTGTGCTGTTCCTTGTTCTAGAATGTACCTTGGTCTAGAACACTCTTCATGTTGTTCTAAAAATTGCACATCTTATTTATGTTGCAAGCGTCTCAAGACTCTTACTAAAAGTAAACTAAAATTACCATCAGTACGATGACTGGACTGTTTTGCAATCTTCTGCAAATTCTTAAGATTTTGCTTCTTATAATTATTGGATTTGAAAGTCATAGTCTTGTTTTAGTCAAAAGCTAAAACGTTGTTTGTGATGCAGGGTGTTGTTATGTTCTGCTTTTTGTGAGAGAGATCTTTGAACTGGCTGTCTCAATATTAATGCTTATGACTCCCAACTTATTTTCCTGTCTTTTAAAACTTTTTTGGAGATTTATTATCTTGGCTGCTTGAATCTCTCTCAGAATGTCCTGCAATTTATTTTGTGAAATGGTGGAAAAAAATTCCCTTTGTATACACAGCACTTGGTTGAGACGTTCTACTTTTTAAATACATTTTTTTAAAGAATATAATTTTATACTTTGATCTAGTTTTGAGTGTACTTACAGGTGCAATATATGTGTACCTATTTTTTTTCACTTTGCAGCGTTGGCTGACATCACTGTTCTGTGGTGGCTGGCTGGCTATTCCTACTTTCTAGCACAGAAAGATCACTTGATGTGAATTGGAACCGAATTTTGTTATCTTTCCTCTCTGTTGTCAGAGCAGCCTCTTGGGTGAAATTTGGGTTTCGGATCAACTGTTTATAAGTTTATTTTAATCAGTTTTGTATGTGACTGAAATGAGGTTTAAATTTTGGCCAGATTGATTCTCCTTGAACGTCTTACTAGCCTTGATCAAGACAAATGGAACCAATCTAGTCTTTGTATTCAGGAAAATATCGTTTTTGCTTCAAGGTTGAATTCTTTCTTATTCAAAGTGTGGTTGAATTTTAATTTGCAAAGTAAACTGCTGTCTGTTCTTTAGATTTTCTCATTTTAGTATGTATGCAACTCCGCTGGTGCATTGCAAATTCTGGCTGATCATAGTTGCAGGTATTTGACTGACAAAATGAGACAAAAATTTCAATTCCCATCTGATATAGGTGGAAAATCCTAACTGTACGTACTTACTGTAGCATGTCATTGGTGGAACCAAATATCGACTACTCTGCAATAGAGAAAGAAGTTAAGAAGTGGCCACTGATTAAAGGTTTGGAAAGAGTAGGTTTTTGTGTCACAAATTTTGTTGTCTATTTTTGAAAACCTATCTTTTATTTTATTGTTTTTTCACCCTTTTCATTCTTGTTTTGTTGCTGATATTTTTGTAACAAATGTTTTTTTTGTTACATTTTGTTGTTGTTACTATTTTGTTGTTGATGACATTGTATGATGCATGTTTCTACCGCAGGTGGTGATGTAATTTTCCCGTTTATGTTTGTATATTCTGTGAAAAGACTCTGGTGGTATAAATTAAAGAAGACAAATTTAATTGTGCTAAAAGGTCAAGGATATTGCTGAAGTATGGCACCAAATGTTTTATTTTGTTTTGCCTGTCGAAGACTCAAGTTTTTCCTTTCCTTGCTGCTCAAACAAAATTACGTCTTGTCTTGCGACCAGGATGGTCTCACACACACATACACACACACACACACACACACACACACACACACACACACACACACACACACTCACACACACACACACACACACACACACACACACACACTCATACACTCACACAATCACACACACACACACACACCCGCAAACACACACCCGCACATACACTCACACACACACACACCCGCTCATACACACACACACACACACACACACACACACACACACACAAACTCATGCACACATTGGACTACAAGCATTCAGCTAGCTGGTCATCTGATAGCAGATGCATATATGCAGCTGGTGAACATTAAGTGCCAAACTGTACATTTTTCCTCAACAGACTTTTGTCACATCCTTACATTCCTTAAAAAGATGCCAGTAAACATACTAACTAACTGATATTTTTTATTTTTCCTCACGAAGGAGAGGATTGTTCATGAAAAAAATTGTTGAGGGGGTGAGGGTTGGACTCCAAAACCAGTAATTATCATAAGTAAAAACGCTTATGTTTGTCATTTTCCTCTACTTCTTTTGTATGTTTGTCACTCTCTTTTGACCTGCTATTTTGAGGTGCCTTGGTAGTCGTAGCAGACCTTGTGCTGTTGAAGCTAGAGAGGTGAGCAGTCTAAGTCTGATTCCCTGTAAAGACTTCTCTGTTGACACTCACCCCTTGGCGCTCATATGACCTTACGCAGTTGCGAGCGCTGTAAAACCCTCTACTATAAAATAAAATAATGTTTCTTCTCGTGTTGCTTTGGTGTCAATATATCGTGAATATATAGCCCGTACTTGTATTATTTGTATTTGTTTGGCTTTGTTTTGTTTTTTTAATGCTCATGATTATGATGAATGTTTAGCAAATAGGCGCACCTGCTGCAATTGTTCATTGTTTCAGGAATCAACATCCCTGCACTCCGGACATGTCCATTGATGCTCCGTTGCTCTCTCCAAAATGTTGCCTGTTGCAAATAAGAGCTGAATACTGATCATACCGTTGTCTAAGAACAGGCCGATTGAAATTTATGCCCGGTAGTGTCCAAGAATACGTTTCTAGCTAGCTGCGATTGTTTTTATAGTAATTTGCCTTTCTGTAAAGCGTTGTTCACTAGAGCTTGTCCTGTTAGTCCCTAGAGACTGTTTGTCTTAGTGCTGGGTGTTTTCTTTCTTTTTTGTTTTTTCTTTTGTATGTTTGTTTGGATCAGTTTTGGTTCAAATGCTGCATTAGTTAGGATTGTTGTTTTGGTCCTCTTGAAAATATTGAGTGTCTTTTTCATTACTGAAGACGTTCTTAGCTCTTTATTTTTTTACAGGAATTTCTTTCTTCGCCGTCCGGATTCAGTACTACCGTGTTTGTCTGAAATTTATATTCGGCAGGTCATACCAAAATGTTATTTCAACAAGTTTTTCTGGGACTCTGGCGGTTTTGTCACACTGGGAAAGAATTTTTAAAAAAAAATGGATTCTACTGATCGACCATTAATATCAGGCTACATAAAGCTTGATTTACCAGTCGAATGGTAGCAGTGTGTGTAGTAGTTTCTTAAAAAATGAGAATCTTGACTTACAACAGTGCTGTTTTTTTTCTCCATGCGGCAACGTTATCTTTAGCTTCCCGTGAGTCTTGTTGTCCTCTTTACTGAGTTGAGTGCCTTAACTGATAAATGTACGGGTCTGGCTGGGAGGACATCCTCTTCTTTTCTGCTGGTTCTGATAACACATAAAAAAAAAAGTGAAATAATGAGATTTATGCAGCCGTCTATGTGTGCACCTCATTGTCGATTTTTGTTAGCCGTGCTGGTTACTTTAGTTTGTTAGACAGAGTTAGGTGGGTGGTTTGTGGAAAAGGAAGGGGGGGGGAGGGGAGAGTAAGGAGAGTAGTAACTTTTTGACTTGTTTTCTGGGCGCAGTCTTTGAGCTTTTGTAGGAATTTCCTGTTTCGGTGAGTTTTTTCACAATTGGTTACACAGATTTGGTTTATTAGTTAGTTGGTCACAAAGGCTAACAGTGAGTCGGACTTGCTTGTTTGTAAATTCATTTGCCAGTTTTCTTCTTCACGAAGACGACTAGGCCTCCGATATTGGTGCAATACCGCTTTTGTTTAATGAACACTTTGGATTTATAACCAATGACATCAGTACCTGAGCAATAAATAGTATTGGTGGAGAGAGGATGATGAAGGAGCACAGTCCCTTGATAATTGAGCAGTTTTTTGTGTGGAGGTTTATTAGTATGCGGAAACACAAGTGTCACACTCACTCATGACTGATGTTGCAAGGACAATCATTCTATTATGTCTTGTGACATGCTCTGAAGCCATGACCTCTTTGAATAATTATAATAATAATAATAATAATAATAACAACAGTAATAATAATAATGACCGTACAAATAAAAATAAAAATCACAAGACGCTTCACTATAAAATAAGAATTAAATTGTTTCTGGCATACTGGCCGTTTTCTCTCCTTCTTTTCTTTGTATGTACGGTATGTTGCTCTCAAGTAGCGAGTATTACCCGTCATCTTCACCTTTTGTATGACCTATTCTATTTGTGTTGTGAATGCCGTAAAACTCACTATCACTAAAACTAACAAATAACTGAAAGGGAGCTGCTCATTGTGTCTTGTGTCTCGATAATGTTTTAAGTTATAATAACAATATATGATAATTCAGAAAAGCTTTTGTGTTGCTCAAATTCCTGCTCAACAGCAAGCTCTATGCACTTTACAATCTATATTGTTATCATTTATTACTTCCCAAGCAGACCTGATACTGATAGCATTCTGAAACAATCTCAACTTCCGGGGGAGCAGCATACAGTATATTTTCTTCCCTTCCCACCAGCTATGTGTGAGGCTTTGTGGTGATGTCAGGTGATCGTCAAAATAATGAAATCAAAGATATTGGCATCATTTGCTGGTTTAGCAGTTTCTATCGAAATTTTGTCTTTTGGCTCAACACCATTTATGTCTATTTCCAAACACATTTGTGGGTGGATTTTTACTAAAACCTTCATTTAAGGCACAAAGAATGTAAATTTTCTGTTTTCAAGAACTCTCAAGCTATGGAAATCCGCCAAAAATTTGGTGATGAGCGTTTTCTTGCTAACTTTGTCTCTTAATCAAGGCGACCCCACCTTGTTCAACAACAAATATATATATATATATATATATATATATATATATATATATAAAAAAAAAAAATAAAAAAAAAAAAAAAAAAATATATATATATATATATATATATATATATCTATATATCTATATATATCTATCTATATCTATATATATCTATCTATCTATCTAGCTATCTATATATATATATATATATATATATATATATATATATATATATATCTATCTATCTATCTATCTATCTATCTATCTATCTATCTATCTATCTATCTATCTATCTATATATCTATCTATATATCTATCTATATATCTATCTCAACTTCTATTCAAGGTAGACGGTATTTCTTTCCCATAAAGATAGACAGATGAAACTCACTTAAAGATGACTACAATAACTCTACATGTCCAAAAATTGACGAGCGCCTGATTCCGCCGAGTCGTGACACATTATATCATGGGTGGTTGGCGGGGGTTCTGGTGTGGTTTGCTCCTTCTTTCCTTTCAAACATCTATCGTCCTTAACTCCCCTCCTTCTTTTTTGTGTTTGTTACTCTCTTGTAACACCTCTAATCTTCTGGCGCTCATATGACCTTATGCAGTTGCGAGTGCCGTAAAACTCTTACTAAAACTAAAACACATTATATCAGCTATTGGTGATGCAGTAAGTAGGTTGTGAAACCTGATCTGCCTGACGGAAGTTTGAATCTTATTACTATGAGGAACTGAATTAGTCTGTCCCGGCGGTTTTATGCAAAAAAAAATTCTGAATTTATGCAAACCGAGCCCAAAAGTGTGAAATTATGCGATTCTGTTAATTTTTAACAAAGAATGAGAAAAGAAAATAATCAGAAATTATGCAAAAAATGATCAAATTTTGCTAAATTATGCGGGGTGCATAATAAAACCACGGGGACAGATTAGTTGAGGGTTTTTGTTTTGGTTCTTCCTAGAATGTTCTCTGAGCCCCATGTTAGACAGGGGGACACAGCCTGTTTCTTGCCTCGGCTTGCTAGTTGTGGAGTAGAAGGAAGAACGGGGACTTCTTAGTGGGGGATTGGTGGGTGCTCGGGTGTGGTCTGCTCCTTCTTTCCTATCAAACATCTATCGTCCTTATCTCTCCTCCTTCTTTCCTATCAAACATCTATCGTCCTTATCTCTCCTCCTCCTTCTTTTTTGTGTTTGTTATTGTTACTCTCTTGTAACACCTCTAATCTTCGGCACTTTTATGACCTCATTGTGTTGTAAGTGCTGTAAAACTCTTACTAAAACAAAATGAGCGAACAGGGTCTTACACGGTTTGCTTAGTGTGTATATAATATAATATATGTGAGGCGTGCAGATGAAATGAGTTACTTTTTGGATTTTAGACCTAGAGACATAAATAGCCTACATGAAATGAATAGGTTAACTTTGTACAATTTATTTGTGTGACATAATGGAAGACATTAAACTTGAAGAAAAGGGCCTCAGTTGAAAGTCTACAAATTTGACGTCTTTGTTGATGGTCGACCGATATCTCCATTTGTGGATTGTGAGAAGTATCTCATTTTGTCAGCATGCCTCATATAATCATATATATGAACAATATTTCTCTGTATCGGTTCTTCATATTATATCTACATATATAATCCATATATAATCTGTGTATTGACATGTAAAAAAAATCCTGTGGAAAATCCTACAGTGTATTCTGTCTTGATATTTTTTATGTGTCCTTTTGAACAATATTTTTTAGTTCGGGCATTTTGGTATAATTTATGCTTGTTGCTGACTGTTATGAGTTTTATGCTTTGATCTTGTTGTCATGTTAATGTTATCGACTCCTGTGGCAAACTAATTTTTTCCTTCTTTTGACAATTTTCTAAACCTGAAATATAAAGGAGCCTGGTTGTAAATGTTTCTCCTGGTCTTGTGTAAGCTGACATTGGACATAACCAACAATAATGAGCACTTGTTTTGGTGTTTCCTTCACATGTTTTGTTTTGGGTTTTATTTTTTCCACTGGTTATTTTGGAACTACAGTAGAACACGGATAGCTCGAAATCGTTGGTCATATGACCTTTTGCAGTTGCGAGCGCCGTAAAACCCTCTATTATGAAAAAATAAATAAATAAAAATCGTTGGGACGGGCCTCGGAATTTCGAGGGATCTGTATTACTTTCGAGGGATATCTTTCAAAGATAAAGAAGAAAAAAAACTGGGTCTGCAGGCACAGTTCGACAAAAGCGTGATTTCGAGTCTTCTGTGTTTGACCTATCCTTGTTATACTCATACAGTATATATATATTTGTCCCCGCGGTTTTATGCCCAAAAATTCTGAAATTATGCAGACTGAGCCCAAAAATGTGAAATGATGCGATTCTGTTAATTTTTCAACAAAGAATGATTAAGGAAAATAATCAGAAATTATGCTAAAAATGATCAAATTTTGCTAAATTATGCGGGGTGCATAAAAACCCGGGGACAGATATCCAAAGGCAGGACACTACTTATTCCTACAGGTGTTCTGTGCAGTTTTGTCGTTACTTACTTGTCTTACTTGTCCACTGTGTTGGGGTCACTGCAGTCGGAACATGTCCATCTCTGCTCTCCCCCCCCCCCTCTTCAGGATCCATCCCAGAGTCTACTTAAAGTCTCCATCATGATCTGGTTGGAGATCCGTCGAACTGGTCCGCACAGATGGCTGTGTTTCCCCTCTCCTCTTTGGATCCCCTTCTCCTTCAATCTCCCTAGAGTGTGGGAACCGCTATCCGCCCTGTTTTGTCGTTGAGGTCATAAAAATGTCGTATGGGTTACAACATCTGTGGTGTCTTGAGATCGATTATTCGCCTTATGCGCAGAATGTATAACGTCAGCTAACTGTTCAAATGCACGACGCCCAGTTCACAAAATTTGTTAGGAGAGATAGAAACACTTTTTCGTTCTTTTGACAATTACTGTCCAACCTGCCCTGACGGCCACCTCTATAAGACGGCCACCTCTATAAGACGGTCACCTGTACAAACGGCCACTTTCCATTCCCCCCTTGCGTTTTTTCTATATAATTTAACTGTGTAAAACGGGCACCTGTCCAACACGGCCGCGGCCACCATACTTTAACACACAACCCCTTTCACTCTAAGTAATAACACCTGTCTTAGACGGCCACCTTATTGACTCCATTACGTTTTGTCATAAAATTATTGTGCTTGTCACCCTTGTGCAAAATAGCAACAAAATAAAAATGACGAACAAAATACAAACCAACAAAAACAACAACAAATGCGGCTACTTTCGATTGGGACCTCAGATGGGAATGGAATAGTTTGTTTTCTTCATCTTTATCAGTCCTGCCTAAGACGGCCACCTGTCTTATACGGCCACTTTTCTCCTTGACAATTCAATGGGTGGCCGTCTTACACAGGTTTGACTGTATACCTACATTGAACATCTAGCTCTCACTGGCAAAACTGAAGGCAAACAAGGCAGGGGTAGGCCCAGAGCAACCTACTTAGTTAATTTAGGGAACCTGAACTTTAAATGGGTAACGGGGAAAGATCAGGGAAACCTAGCTTTTTTTAAAGAGCATCCGAGCAAAGGAATGAATGGAGTACCATAGTCGCCGATATCTGTCGCAGATCTGGCACTGGATGATGATGATGATGACGTACATTGTGTATCTTTTCTTGCTTTTTGTCAACATTTTGAATCAGAATTTTGACCAAATATTTCCTGTGCACATGCAACCAGTTCCATAGGTTAAGAGACTGCAATGAAAAAAAAAGAAGAAAATTTTGGGCTCACTATCTGAACAGCCGGCCGACGTTGAGTTTGGTTTACTTTTATTTGGGGGAAATCTGATGTCTGTGATGTGACAGTTATGTAGCAGTTGGCTGCTTCACTGTCACACGAAGATCTTACTTACCAGAAGATCAGGGGTGTGGCTGAAAGACAGCAGTAAGAAGGAGCCAAGGAGTAGCAGTGGAAAGGCTGCAGAAAGCGTCAGGAGCCCAGAGGAGGGGCGTGTGTGTGTTCGTGTGTGAGAGAGAGAGACAGAGAGAGAGAGAGAGAGAGAGAGGCAGAAAGAGAGAGAGAGAGAAAGGGGGGTACTACTACCTCATAAGGACATAACTCGGCAAGCTTGCAATCTCTACAAACCTGTGATCTGTAACTATGAGTTTGTAACGACTATTTATTTAGAGCCAGAGCAGCTCTAGTAAGGAACTGGTCGGGCTGTAACTAAAGAGGGTTTTCTTCTGCCCCTCAACACCTTAGATCGATCTACGCTCACCCCGCTATTGTTAGCTCTGTCGCGGGGGCTCCAGGAGACAATTGCCTCACTTAGGCATAGACGTTTTTGTCACCTGGGTCTGTGCCTCTCCGAGGGTGGTTCAATAAGTCTTTGGTCTGGGTAAGAAGGAATCATGGTAGAGTAATGAAATTTTGCCAGCATTTAGACATTATCTTTGTGACACAACATGCAGAGTTTCTGAAAAATCTGACAATAATAAGGCACTAGTCATTGTGTTCAATGAAACCATGCACAAATACGTTTGTTTTTCCTATGCCAAAGCTGTACCATGGAGCCTGTTGACTTGAATATCGCTCAGTTATCAAGCTTTTACACTTGCTTGGAAAATCCCCTTCGGACTTTTGTCAAGAAATTATCGAAGGCCCGTCGACAACACCACTACAGAAAACAAAATTAATGTCTTAAAAGCTCGAGCGGAGGCACGTAGATGTCTCACGGAGAGCAAAAGACAATCGTTCAGAAAATACATCTCCAAAATCAACAGCCACACACCACTCAATCAAATTTTTAAAATAGCTAAAAAATGTTGGGTAGATGTACAGACACCATCCGGCACGTCCAGAGGCCGGATGGAACCACAACTGACTGTAACACAGGTAGACATCGCAAACACAGTAATAGCTACACATCTCTTCAAAAACTCATTCCAAGCAAACTACACCACCTTCTAAAACATCAAAACTAACAGAGAACAACAGCACCTAAACTTCTACTCGAACAACACTGAAACCTACAACACAGACTTCCCATTAGATGAACTAACATCGTGCATCTTGGACCTGGGCAATACAGCTCCAGGTCCGGATGACATTCACAATCAGCTCATTAGACAATTACCCACAGAAATACTTACACTCTTACTAATTACTAGACATATACAATGAAAATACATTTCAAAAATCAACAGCCACAAACCATTCAACCAGATTTTAAAAATAGCTACACACACAGGCATGGTCCATAACAAAATCCCTAGAGAGGAAACTGGTCACATGCAAGATGCAATGCTTAAGAAGAGCGGTCAACAAAGCAAGGAGAGACAAAATAAACAATGAATTCATAAGGGACACTATAGGAGCAACACCAGTCCTACCACACATTGAAAAACAAAAGGCAAGTGGTTCGGACACCTCACGCGGATGCCCTTAAACCAACCAGCTCTGAGAGCATACAACATTAAATATTTTGGATGGAGAGCCAGAGGAAGACCAAGGCGACGGTGGAGTGAATCTGTGGCAGACACCCTCAGAGCTCTCGGGATGTCCCTCTTACTCCTACAGGCCACTCGCCTTGCTGCAGACAGACGCATGTGTCTCCCCGCGACACCCACCGGTACAAGCGGAAGAAAAACGTAAAGTAAAGTATACAACGACATGGGGCGGTCGCACTTCTTTCCCGAGTCTTGGCGTCTCGCCACTGTCATTCCAGTACCCGAACCTAACAAAGACCACACACACCCATCCAATGACAGACCAATAGCACTAACGAGCAGTCTGTGCAAACTTATAGAAAAAATGATACACAGGCGACTAATGTGGTTTCTGGAGACGACGGGCCCGCTGAGCGATCTCCAGTGCGGATTCAGGAAAACCCGATCAACTCTGGATCCCCTGGTCCACCTGGATACCTTTATATACGAGACATTAGCCGAAGGACGCCACATGATTCGCTATCTTTTTTTACCTAGAAAAAGCCTTCGACACAAGCTGGAAGTACGGCATTCTCAGAGACCTGCATGCTCTCGGCATACGCGGTCACCTCTCTGCCGTCATTGGCAATTTCCTGAAGAATCGTTACTTCCAGGTTCGTGTCGGATCCCATCTTTCAGACCCCCACCAACAGGAGGAAGGTGTCCCCCAGGGAAGCATCCTTTCTCCTCTCCTATTGGAAATCAAAATAGACTCCATCGTTAAGACCCCCCAAAATAGTAAAGACAGCTCGTTATACGTTGACGACTTCTTGATATTCTGCCATTCGAAAAACCCTCAACTAAGATCTATGGAAAGGCAACTGCAAACACAGCTGCACAAACTTGGAAAGTTGGCAAATACAGGCAGACGTGTACTGCAACCGGATTTGATACTATACGGGAAAGGATTCCCGTCCTGGACCAGGATCGTTTCCTCGGCGTTATATTGGACAAGAGACTCACATTCATTCCACACATAAAAGACCTTCGTGTGGGGTGCCAGAAAGCTTTAAACGCTTTGAAAATTTTATCGCATCCGGAGTGGCGAGGGGACTCAAAACACCTTCTCCTCTTGTACATCTCCCTTGTCCGATCCAGGCTTGACTACGGCTGTCAGGTCTATGGATCGTCAAATTCCACGTTCTGAAAATGCTAGACCCAGTACAAAACCAAGGACTGTGTCTCGCCTGAGGGGCTTTCCGCACTTCTCCACTGGAGAGCCTCCAGGCCGAGGCAAACATACCATCACTCACACTAAGACGTACACAACTCTCACTACAATACGCAATTTAACAAAGCTCAACACCAGAGAACCCACCACAGGACTGTATTTTCAGGTCAAACCCGGACACCATAAACAAATTCCAAAACAACGAAAAACTCATCAAACCCCTCGGCCTCAGAGTCCTTGAGGACCTTAAAAACATACAATTTTCCAAACGAGACATCCAACAATATCTTTTCCCCGAACTCCCTCCGTACTACCTCTTAGAGGCAAAAATAGGCTTACAGCTGACACCAAATAAAGCTCAGACACCATAACATAAAGCAGAATACAATAAAAAAAATAAAAAAAAAAGAATAGAAAATCACCCCGGTGCGGAGCTTATCTTCATAGATGGCTCAAAATTGGACTCCGCAGTGGGCGCCGCTGCCCTATCCTCAAACTGTACATACCAGAGGAGACTCTTTCTCGAAGCCTCCATTTTCTCTGCGGAGGCCACTGCCTAACAAATGTGAGGCAGTGTGGTGGAATCAGGCTCTCGTCAAAAGAATCAATGTGAAGAAACTTGCATTTTTCCACAGGTTTGTAAATTTTCATCAAATTTTTGTTTTTTGGCTCAACACATTTCATGTCCATTAATGAACTCATTTCTGCGTGGATTTTTTTCTGAAAAACGTTGATTAAAGGCACAAAAAATGTAAATTTTCAGTTACCACGGACTCTAAAGCTAAGGAAATAACTAATCTTTGGCGGATATTTTCTCACTAATTTTACCTCTGAAAACAAGTGACCCCCACCTCATTATATCGCAAATACCTCGACTTGTATTCAAGATAAATGGATATTATTTTCATCCAAATAAAGACTAGTGAACAAGCTTTAAGCAGATAATGCTAATAACTCTACATGCCCAAAAATTGACGAGAGCCTGATTCCACTACGCTGCCTCACAAATCTTTCCTTATCCTTTCTGACTCTCTGTCTTTTCATCACCTCGTTTACGTACTAAACACTCTTACACCCAAAAATAGTTAGATTACAACAAAAAATACACGTTTTGGCTGAAACCGGGAAAATATCGTGTTCGCATGGCTACCTAGCCATGTGAGCGTCCGAGAAAACGAGCAAGCGGACCTCCTGGCGAAAGAATCCTTTTCCCTTCTGTTGGGATCAACGGCGAACACTCTCTCACAGACTGACTTTAAAAAAATAAAGTCAAAAACTACACCTCAAGTCTGAGGGAGACTCACTGGAAAGAGCAAGTATACCTCAAACTTCACAACATTAAGCCCAAACTAGGTTCCCGAAAACCTTCGGGCCTCTCCAGAAGAGACCAAGTCATTTTTACTCGACTACGCATCGAGCACGCGTCTCTGACACATAAATGCCTCTTCTGACCTTATGCAGTTGCGAGCGCCGTAAAACCCTCTACTAAAAAAAATAATAAATGAATGCCTCCTTCTGGGAGATGAGAAGCCGTTCTAGGTCGGAAGCGACGAAGATTTCACCGTTAGACACATTTTAACAGAATGTCTAGACTTCGGCGAGAGACCCGAAGGAATTATTTTACGTGCAAAAAATTGCAAGATCTGTTTTCCGTCGTTGACCCCAACATAATTCTGGATTTCATAAAGTCCATTAGCCTTTAAGGAAAATTGTAAACTAAATTACATGGTTTAAAACTTTAAATGTTACCTAGAAAGTTATTTTAAATTTAAAATATATTGACACCAGATTTTTAAAAGTATTTTTAGCATTTTAGTAGAGGTGTTGACCAGAATGGGGCTGTGCTGTGAACTGTTGCGAATAGAACCAACTTTTTTTCGTGCGCTCGTA
>NW_004798452.1:25408-45408 GCF_000002075.1 Aplysia californica
ACACACACACACACACACAAATAATTAAATAAATAAGAATATCAGGTAACGCTTTAAATGTCAATAGGGCCTCTAGTCTAACGTCGATGCGTTCAGGTTTTATACATTTTTTCGGTTAACCGTATCAGTTTGTCTTTTGAACAACCGTTTGTCCAATGTTTGCACACTCTGTCCCCTCATGTTACCGACCCTTAATTTTAATATATCGAATACGAACCAACAACAGTTATTTGATCAAGATTTCACACTCTACAAATATTGCCACCTTCGTTATCTATAATTTCCTTCAGGTTCATCAAGCGATGGTACAAAGAAACTGGAACTTCTACGGGTTGTGTGAGTGAAAACAAATGTCACGAAAATTATGTCGGTTTCTTTCCTTATATTTTCTTAGACTAATTATTCACTAGACACTTTCTGTTTTCTGAGGTAGAAAAAAGTCGTTATTTTCGTAGGGCTAGAAACGGTTTCATTACTGCGTTCAGTTACCCTTTCACTTTCACATTGTTTGCTTTGAAATGTATAGACGTTCTTCCACTGAGTTGGGAAGTAATTTGATCCGCACTTCTGATGCTTCTCTGAACTGTAATTATATGTAATTATTTTACACCTTCCATCGACAAATTTTGGGATAGTTTTATTAACATTTGCCTAATTAGTTATTGTAAGAAGACGGTGTAAGCCAGTAACTTCTCAACTGTAGCATGTCATTATTTTTCTGGTCTTCCAAGTAATTAAGTTACAAGGCCATTTTCCTGATAGTAGAAAGATTTACCCCTGAGGGTAACGTACACAGGTTAAGAATCCTTGCTGCACACTAATATCTCGTATTATATGTCGCCTTCGATCCGTACAGCTCAAGATATTTGCTTGTTTCAAAAACAATCTATTTGCACAAGTAATGATACAGACATAAAAATCTGAGTGCGGAAAAACTCCCAACACAAAGCTCGAACTTCGCCCTCAAAGTGTTTTCTTTATGAGTACCTTCATGAGTTGCCAAGATTTGTGCAGTTGCCAGGGTTACTTAGCTCCCAAGACTATGAAGTAGTACGCATAGTGATCTTGTTGACACTTGAACCCTTTCTTTTTCTATTTGGGATTATTTCTAACGTCATCAACATACGTGTGTTCTGCAAAATGGGCGCTCAAGACACAGTCAGTGTGTCATTTCTTGCCCTGTCCATCTCTGATTTATGGTACCTGATCGTTGAAATATCGGCGACCGTTTGCTTCCTCCCTAGCCGATTCTACTCAAAATCTATTCACAATGCCATCGACATGTCAGGATTAGCCATAGTGATCTCTAGATATTCCCAGGTTCCCTACAATTTCTCGATTTTTATCGCGACGTACGTGGCAGTAACTCGCTGCTTCTGCGTCACCTTTCCTTTGAAATTCGGCGGTATCTTCACCAGATCTAGAACAATAATAGTTCTTTGTGTCACTCTGGCAACGTTAGTGATTTTGTATATTCCGGTGTTGTCTTTTCAGTTAATGAAGTACCGCTTTGACCCGAGGAGAAATGTTACTCGTTTAATGTGGACCTTAGCTCCGGAGTTTTTTGTTTGGAACCCGATACACATTAAGATTTTTAAAAACGTCTACATCAACACCTGCTTCATCACTTGCTGTATCTCCACCGTCATCCTCATTGTAAACCTCTGGTCCGCCGCCAGAACACGGCAAAAAATAACGGGGGGTTGGGAGCACATCGGTACGAAACCTTCGTCGGCAGAAAGCCAGACCACTACGATGGATGGGACTGCTACTGCAGGAAAAGAAACCTTTACGAAAGGACACAAAACGGTGAAAGGTTCAAGTTCAAAACCTGACAAGAAGACGACTCTTTCATCAAGGGACACGCAAGTGGTCAAGTCTGTTATTTTGGTCACTTTGATGTTCATCTGTACCAACATCCCAACGGTCATCTTCATCGACATCGTCCATTTGTTTGAGCCAGAGTTTGACCATCTGGGCCGATATTCCAACTTGCGTATGACGTGTCTTATGCTGTCTCGGAGCGTGGTTATCTCCAGCAGTGCGTGCAACTGTCTTGTCTACTTCAACTTCAACACCAAGTACAGAGAGACTTTGAAAGCGCTGTTCAGTCGTCGTGAGTGAGGGTGAGCCAACAGTTGATGAAATGACATCGAAGAAAAGCAAAGACACCTGCTGTCTTGATCATGAAATGTTTAAATTTGTGTCACTTTTGAGTCACACTTTTGAGTATGTTGTATTATTAATTGTTGTTGTTGTTGCTGCTGCTGCTGCTGTTGTTGTTGCTGTTGTTGTTGTTGTTGTGTGTGCATGTGGTAGCCTATCCGTTCGAAATGTTTTCCCCCGAAGAGCCTGCTCTTCGCCAGGGCCACCGCCTCTCTGGTGTAGCGGATGAGGCAGTCCAGCATGCCTGAATCCTCCCCAAAGAGGTGCCACGCCGGACGTCCGTGGCGGGGTCTCTCTGCAGCCAGTTCACCAAATCCTGGGGCTCGTCGCTGCAAAATGGACAGATTGGGTCCAATGTTTTGTCTTTTCTATTTTTGTCGGCCTGCAGCCCAGGGAAGTGACCGGTCCTGATTTTTGCTAGTGTAACTGGTCGCGGCAGGACTAAATTTGAGCCTCCCGTTGGAAATTGCCCTGTATATTTCCTTCGTCCCCGTCTGGGATATCAGAGGGTCTTTTGTGATCAATTTAATCTGGCCGCACGCGCTTTCATATGCAATTTGGCAGCCTGGGCCCGGCAGCGACGTCACCTGTTTGGCTTTACTGTCAGCAAGATCATTGCCGAGGATCTCGCAGTGACCAGGGATCCTCTGAATCGTGGGTTGAGGTGTTGCATTTTTCGCGTAGTCGCATTTGGTCGAGAGATAGCGATATTCCCACTAGTGCCATGCATAGTGATTTACTGTCAGTGAAGGTAGCGACCTAGTTGGATGCATCACACTGTTTGTCGATCCAGTCAATGGCCATTTCCAAGCCTTCCTTCTTTTCCCGGAAAGAGAACGTGAATATGGCACCTTTCTTCCTCAGTGCCTCCACAACGGTCCAGTTGGATGGGTGTTCCGTTGTGATGACGACCCCAGCGCCGCCGTCCGTTGTTCCTGCACTCGCCGAGCCGTCAGTGTAGATATTGTACTGTGCGCCAAGCTCTCGTGCTCGACGAACAGAAGCGCTTCGGATCTTCGCACTGGAGTCTCTCCTTCTGCTTATGCCGTACAGGTGGGGGTAAACGATGTCGGGGTTGATTCCCCGTTCCCACAGCCTTGTTTCGAAATAAGTAATGGGCCTCCTCTCGCAGTTGAACAGTTGTGGGCTCTCTTTGCTGGCGTCTTCGACCTTTTTTTCGGAAATCTCTGCGTCCCTTTAGGCGTCTGTGCACTTTTTTCGTTGAAGCAATTCGCCAGGGGTAGTTGCTGTTCATGCGCAGAGCCTTCTCTCTTGATCGGAGGCGCGCTTTTCCCTTTCGTCAACCCGCAGCCACCTCCCAATCGTCAGCCACCCCCAACCTTTGACACGGGTCAAACTTCCATCTATTTATAGGTAGTTACCGGAACATGTATAGGTGAAGTGATGTGCCGTGATAGTCGCGATATATTATTTATTGAGATTGTTTTGGTCTCTCTTTACTCATCACCACGAGAATTTCTTGAAGTTTTTCCCTGGACTCTGCCTTTGCTAAAATCTCGAATCTAGATCTAGATCTAGATCTAGAGTTGTAATCTAGTGGCAGGTTGCAGATTTCTGTTGTTATCCAGTACATTCCAGAGATTAAATAAATTGGACTAGACTCTAGTAGTAGACTCTTCTTCTTCTACTTCTAAACCTTCGAGATTACAAAGGCCAAGCCTAGGCTTGTAAGGATTCGTTTTGTTAAAAGGGTTGTTTAACACAAAGTCTATGAAGTTAGCAAACCTAACACATTGTTTTCTAACGAAATGATGCTTAAATTGACTTTTATATTGTCAATAAGAGATCAAGTTTAATCACCTAATCATTTAAGTAAGAAGTGGCTATCCTCGCCCGGGGTGAGAATAAAAACCCTACGATTGACCTCTCACCCCGGGTGAGACTTGCCAGCGTTGGCTATTCTCACCCAGTGTGAAACAAGACCTGTTTTTCCTAATTTCGAAATGCTATCTATCGGTGTGGATGATCAAATTGACAAAGGCAAAGAAAAAAATGACGTTATAGCACAAAAGTAAGCTAATTTGATCGTCTACAAAGATGCTATGGCTCTTTCACTTTTCGAATCGACCGAACTACGCGGGTCACCATTTTGTTTTGCCCGAAAGTTCTCGCAAGATCTACTCCTCCCCCTTCTCTCTCTCTCTCTCTCTCTCTCTCTCTCTCTCTCTCTCTCTCTCTCTCTTTCTCTCTCTCTCTCTCTGTCGGCAATTTATTAAATCTGGAACCTGCAATTAGATTACAACTAGATCTAGATTCGAGACTTTAGTAAAGGCAGAGTCCAGGGAAAAACATCAATTAAATTCGTGTGGTGCAGATGAGTAAAGAGAGACCAAAACAATCTCTCTATTGCGACTATCATTGCACATCACTTCGCCTAATACATATTCCGGTAGATTTAACTACCTATAAATAGATGGAAGTTTGACCCGTGTCAAAGGTTGGGGGTGGCTGACGATTCGGGAGGTGGCTGCGGGTTGACGAAAGGGAAAAGCGCATCGGAGGCAGTTAGCATTGATGGTGGACTCAATGCTTGGAACCCCCGTTTCAGCTCGAAGTGCCTCGATAGATGTGGACTGGGCTTGGGTGGTGATCAGTCGCAGACATCTGTTTTGAACCACCTGCAGACTACATGTATATGTTGTTGTTGTTGTTGTTGTTGTTGTTGTTGTTGTTGTTGTTGTTGTGGTTGTTGTTGTTGCTGTTGTTGTTATGGAAGTGGTGGTTGTGGTGGTGGTGATTGGGACGATTGTGACTTGAAAGAAACAATCTTGTTTTTGTAGCTAGTTGCTTTTGTTTCTCTTTGAATTGTGTATTTTGATTTTGAAGTGGTGATTATTTTTTTAAAAATGTTTCGAGTTAAGGAAGGAGAGATACTTTTTGCAGGAATTTGTTTATCGTAGTTGACAACTTTATCTCGTGGCCAACAACGGGAATGGTTCCTAAATAGGCTAAATCGTGTCGATCTGGATGTAACATACAACTTACATTGTAACAGATACAATGGGGTTAATGTTCCAAAAAGCATAGACTGGGAGCATAATAAAGTGCACATCTTTTTTACAAACTTACAAAGTTCCGTAATGATAAAGTCAAGAAAGAATATGCACAAGGGAGGTTTTAACGAAGGAAAGTCGTGTTAGATTTGGTTTAAAAAAATCTAGATATAAGTCTTGAGACATGATATTTCCGTCAATGAAAAATTTGCTGTTCACATCTACTGAACTGCGGTCATCTCTGATGACGATGCTGAAAGACAAGCAATTTTATTCTGCCTTTGATCAATTTTTTGGTCAGGTAGATTTGATTGTCGTGCCTTGATACCTTAAGGAATGTCTTTCTTTACGCCTTCTGAACAGTTTGGAAGCTAGAATTGTCCATTGTGCTGTTTACTGGCCAGGGATTACGTCATGGTTGCTTCGCTCTCGGCTTACAATAAACATTTCTTCTACGTCACTCAATCATGTGTGCCAATTCCGATTTCACTTATGATACTTTTTATTTTTATTTTGTCCACTAGTAAGAGGACACTGACTTGTCTACTTGACACTAGACCACTCTATGTCCTTTTTGTTAGTATGTCCCCCCCCCCCTCCTCCACACACACAGTTTGACTGGCGCATAATGTCAGGTAGTGTTTAAACAACCTGCCTCCGAAACAATCGAATTGTGTCGATGGAGGTGTCACACATTAGGAGCAAAATATCATAACCAAGTAATGTTAAAGTGCTATGGTATACTTTTTTTTCTCTATAATGTCAAAATTATGTAGAGAAGTAAACAACACAACTAAATGAATAAATAAATAAATAAATAAATAAATAAATATATATATATATACATATATATATATATATACATATATATATATATATATATATATATATATATATATATATATATATATATATATACAGACTTCAACAAAAGTTATGGACCACATGCACGACCTGCACGTGGGCGTTCTTGGAGTGGTCCAGTGGCTTGATGGCGCTTCCTCAAGCGGACAATGACAGAGTGTGACACTGCAAGCCTTCTGGCAACTTCTCGGGCTCCAACTCTATCTTGCGGCCATGCCATAGCTCTGGCACCATAAAAGTATCCCAGGATTTGTCTAAGTGGCATGTTGATGCGATACCGGATTTTGAGCAAACGGCAGGTTAATGAGCAATCACAATGAGCGCAGTTCGAGACCGTACATCCGTTTATGACGTGCACTAGAAATTTTAACTGAGGAATGCCTGTGGTGTCGCACACAAGACGATATAAAACAGCAAATGCTGCTAAAATTCCCCGATGATTTGCGTGCAGCACATGGTGGTTTTTCCCCTTTAGGAAGCTTTGCAGTACACATTGGTAACACATTAACACTTTCAGATTAAAAAAAAAAAGTGAAACACTCCTTACCGTCTTTTTTTCGGATTTAAAAAAAATTCAAGGCTGTCTGTCAAGGTGGTCTTTAACTTTTGTTGAAGTCTGTATATATAAATATATATATGTTTGTGTGTGTGTGTGTGTGTGTGAATTAGAGAGAGACAGAGAGACAGAGAGTGAGAGAGAGAGAGAGAGAGAGAGAGAGAGAGAGAGAGAGAGAGAGAGAGAGAGAGGGGGGGGGAGAGAGAGAGAGAAAATATGAGTGAGAGCGCTCGAGAGAGAAAGAGAGAGGTATATATTACTTAAAGACAGAACTCTGCAAGCTTGCTATCTACAAATCTGTGATCTGTAACTCCCGAGTTTGTAACGTCAATTTAGAGCCAGAGCAGCTCGAGTAAGGAACTGATCTGGGTGTAACAAAAGATCGTTCTATCACATGTATGCCCCTCAACACCTTAGATCGATCTACGCTCACCCCGCCATTGTTAGCTCTGTCACGGGGGCTCCAGGAGACAATTGTCCGCGCTGAGGCATAGACGTTTTTGTCACTTGTGACTGTGCCTCTAAACACACACACACACATACACACACACACACACACACACACACACACACACACACACACACACACACACACACACACTCACAAAGAGAAAGAGAGAGAGAGAGAGAGAGAGAGAGAGAGAGAGAGAGAGAGAGAGAGAGAAAGAAAGAGAGAGGAAGAGAGAGAGAGAGAGAGAGAGAAAGAAAGAGAGAGGAAGAGAGAGAGAGAGAGAGAGATAAACAGAGAGGAAGAGAGAGAGACGGAGAGACGGAAACAGAAAGCTGCAGCTCTTTCAATACAATCGCTGAAATACGCTTTGTCTTGTGTCCGTATTGGGAACAGTACAGCACAAACGGTCGTGCTTTTTAACAATGAGTCGGAGATCTAGATCTAGTCTTTTCTTCTTTCACCGTTTTCTAACTGACATTTCATTGTGAGCCAGAAGGGTTGGCTTTGGGGCTGAAGGTGTCGTATTCTAAAGTTGTTGACTGGCGGCGTCTGTTGTGTAGCGGTTAGGTGCCTCGTCAGTGTACGCAGGAGACCCCATTTCGATTCCCAAGTGGGCAGGGTTTTTCTTAATCGAGTACATGCATCTGCTGGGATCCCTGCTGGGATGTTGTATCCCTCTCAGTTCTCATCCTGAGTCGGCCCTGACAGGCAATGTTGAGTCCGCCTCTTACATAATCTGAATTGTGCCGAAGGAGACATGAAAACAAACACAATTAGGTCTTGCACGGAAGTGCTGAAGATGTTTAGTGTTATTAGAAAGTAATATACAAAGAAAAGAAGGAGGAGAGATAAGGACGATTGATGTTTGATAAGAAAAAAGGAGTAAACCACACCCGAGCACACGCTATAATCACTCACTTGTCTGTCTGTGCTGTTTCCCTCTACATATTAAGTGATCATTATTGTGTAGATGTGCTTCTCTTCACTTAATCAAACACCTCAAAAGACACAATGTAGGGAATTTACAAAGCGGAGTGTTTGGTCCCCTGTCAAGATACCACACCGAGTGACAACAGTCCAGGAAGGACGAGAAGAATAATTCAGAATCAACTTGCACGCCGTACCTCCGAGATTTTTTCACCCTTATCCAAGACGGCAGGGTGTTACATATCTTACCTAGAATCAGGTGTGTGGCTGAAAGACGAAAGTAAGGAGGTGCCAAGGAGTAGCAGTAGAAAAGCTGCAGAAACAGTCATGAACCCAGAGGAGGGGGGCAAAAAAAAGGGGGGATGGGGAAGGGGGAGAAAATGAAAATGATGGCAGAAAACGGAACACAGTTAGAAAGCAGGAAAGAAGGTGAAAAGAGACACTTTTATAGAACGAAAAGTTCCGTCGCTGCCAAGTGTCAGGTTTCGAATCCGGGACTTATTGAATGAGAGGCGGACACCGAACACCGAACCTCAAGACCACGAGAGCCCCCTTTGTCCTAAAAGTGGTTCTTGGCTCAGAAGATCACAACAACAAGACAACCTATCTCACCTGAGGGGAAAAAAAGTCTGATAGGCCCACCTTTGTTGTACGATACCCCCAACCCAGTAGAACTTACCATGTATGTATGACGTATGTACTCATATGGCTATTTTCTAACTAGAAGGAACCGACTTTCTTTAGTAATTTCCACGTTTCCACTCCAAAGAAAACCCAGACCCATGTAACAGCACTCGAGGAAAACACAACGAGACAATGTTATCATTCATTGGAAAGGCCTTAGCTGAAGGATTTTTCTGTGCCTAACTGACACAGCCTACGCACATAATGAAATAATGCCAAAGCTATTTTTGATTGACAGAAAGCTACTGTTCAAGAACGCTCAGTTTGGGGATTGAGCCTGTGTCATCCGCTCCGTAGTCCAGTGTGAGCTGTCTGTAACTAGTGTTGCTCAATAAGAGAGAAAAGAAAAGCTTATTTGAACAAAAGAGACTGACTTTTAACCTCCTCACTGCTGTGTAGACGTATCTAGGCGGCTTTCGTGGTCTAGAGGTACGGTGTTCGCCTCTCATTTAACAGGTCCCGGGTTCGAAACGTGACAGTGACGAATACTTTTCTTCTCTATAAACAGTTTTCTCCTTTCTCCTTTCACCTTATGCAGATGCGAGCGCCGTAAAACACTTACAAAAAAAGGTAATTAAAAAAAGACGTATCTACTCAGTTCTGTTTTCAAAACTTTGTTCCCTGACATTTTTGGATTGGTTTATACGGTAAGTCTAAGAAGATGTAACAATGACTTGTGCTGATGTTTACTTTTAAATACTGACTTCAACATAAGTTAAGGACCACTTGCAAACACTCTGAGTGGTCTTCTTGGGTCGACTTGCACGTGAGCATTCTTGGACTGATACTGTGGCTTGATGGCACTGCCTCAAGCAGACAATGACACGCGTGTGACACTGCAAGCCTTCGGGCAACTTCTCGGGCTCCAACTCCATCCTGCAGCCATGCCAGAACTCTGGCACGATCAAAGTCTCTCCGCTTTCGTCTTGTTGGCAGGTTGATGCGATACTAGACTTTGAGCAAACGGCGGCTTATATTGCCACCAAAGTGCCTTTCTCCTGTGTTGAGTGAAGCACTGGATTTGGCTGTGACTGGACAGAGAAATCTCTACAGGAGCGTGCCAACTGTCCCGATCTTCCCGGGACTGTCCCAGATTCGACGAGAGAGGAACTTGAGAGGATATTTATTTACTACATTTATAGTACACTACACCAAAACCATTCCTAATAGATGTAAGTGTGTTCGCCATAGATACGTGCTCTTTGGTTTTAGTAAGAGTGTTACGGCACCTGCAACGCAATAAGTGCCGAAGAATAGATGTGTTACAAGAGAGTAAAATACACAACAAAGGAGGACAGATAAGGACGATAGATGTTTGATAGGAAAAAAGGAGCAAACCACACCATGGCACCCACCAACCATCCACGTCACATACTCTGATGATGTCATAGCCATAACGTTGGGTGTCCCTGACTGTGTTTTGAAAAAGTTGGCAAGCCTGTGCTAGTGTCATCTTCCCCCAGTGGTCTGTGAGGTGTGAGGTCACTGGGGGTTGGTCAGTTACTTGTGACGTATGCCAGAAAGTGACGTCATGTTCACACGAAGGTACAGACAGAGGAGGAGGACGAAGCAGGCTAGTGGCAGGTCAAGTGAGTATGTCTTTGGAGAGAGAGATAGACAGGGTGTGTGTGTGTGTGTGTGTGTGTGTGTGTGTGTGTGTGTGTGTGTGTGTGAGTGTGTGTGAGTGTGTGTGTGTGTGTTTGTGTGTGTGTGTGTGTGTGTGTTTGTGTGAGTGTGTGTGAGTGTGTGTGCATGTGTATGTGTGTACTTGTGTGTGTGTGTGTGTATGTTTGTATGAGAGAGAGAAAGAAAGAGAAAAGGGAGAGAGAGAGAGAGAGCGAGAGAGAGAGAGAGAAAGAAAGAGAGAGAGAGAGAGAGAGAGAGAGAGAGAAAGAGGAGAGAGAGAGAGAAAGAGGGGGGGGGGAGAAATAGAGAGAAAGAGAGAGACAGAAATAATATAGAACACTTGAGATATCATGTATGCGCTCTACACATGATAATAATAATAATAATAAAAATAATAATAATAATAATAATAATAATAATAATAATAATAATAATAATAATAATAATAATAATAATAATAATGGATTGCATTTATATAGCGCATATCCACTTATGCAATGCTCTATGCGCTTAACATGATACATATAATGGATTTACAGATCAATTTTAAAGGTACATAGTGTTACATACTCATGCAAACACATATTCACTCACGCACGCACCACACACACATACATACTCACATACACACATACGTACATATGCACATAAGCACATACAAACTCACAACTATCTACAGCTTTGATGCATTCTGTCTAATCGAAATATGATGAAAATAGAAATGATTTTAGTTTCTTCTTAAAAATTTCTAGATTTTCTGCTTCTCAAATTTCTAGATTTTCTGCTTCTCTGATAGTTTTTGGAAGCCTATTTCAAACAAGTAGTGCAAAATATGAAAAAGAGCGTTGGCCATATGATTTGTAATTTATTTTAGGCTTAACAAGGGTTGTTTTGTCACTTGATGACCTGAGCGTTCTAGGAAGCACATAGGGTGTTAAAAGCTGTTTTAGATAGTCCGGTGATAAATCATTTAAGCACTTGTAGCAATTTAAACAGATAATCATACTGACGTAGTGATTGGAAGATCTATCAATCTATCTATCTATCTATCTATCTATCTATCTATCTATCTATCTATCTATCTATCAATCAGTGCCAAAAGTGGCTGAGAGAGATACAACATTCCAGCAAAAAGATCGAGATTCTCGATTTACCCAAAAATTCCCCACTCGGGAATCGACCTCAGGTCTCCTGTGTGCGATAACAAAGCGACAAACCCCACACCATAGACGTCGGTGTTTCTGATTGGTCGTTTACGAGCACTGGCAATTTTACCAAACTGCATAACATTTTGTTCGCACATTTCAAGTGATCTCCTAATGATCTGTCGATTGGAGAAATTCCTCCTCCTTTCGTTAGAAAATTGATATGACCCCAATCGCCATGACAGCGATTTGCTTGAATTATGTGAAAAGATTAACAGTTTAACACCAGTATCAACACTATTGGGTTATTTCAGAGACGGGACCTCCGAAGTTAACGTCCGTCTCCGATATGACCGAGCCAAACGGAGTGAGAGCTTTGAAAACTCCACAAAACGACCCGAGTTCAAGAACGCCCAGTTTGGGGTTCGAGCCCGGGTCATCCGCTCCGTAGTCTAGTGTGATGCCAACTGAGCTGTCTGTAACTAGTGTTACTCAACAAGAGAGAAAAAAAAGCTTCTTTGAACAAAAGAGACTGACTTTTAACCTCTTCACTGCTGTGTAGACGTATCTGGCAAGGGGGGGGGGGGTCTTTCGAGATCTAAAGGTACGGTGTTCGACACTCATTTAATAGGACCCGGGTTTGTGAAACCTGACATTGACGAACAATTTTCTTCTCTAAAAATTTTCTCCTTTCACCTTTCTTTCTCACTAATCATGTTCCGTCGTCTGCTTTCGTCAGCACTTTCTGCCTCCTACCACTTTGCCCCCCCCCCCCACTCCTCTGGACTCCTGACTCTTTCTGTTGCCTTTCTAATGCTAACACTTAAAATCTTGGATAAGTTTGAGTCGAAAATGAATAAAAATTAATTCCTACCAAACTAAAAATGCCTGATGTGTCTCGCATGCTAATAATATGACCTTATGCTGTTGCGAGCGCCATAAAGCATTTACCACAAAAAATCAACTTAAAAAAAAGACGTATCTACTCAGCCCTGTTCTACAAAACTGGCTCCCTGACATTTTCGGTCTGGTTTATACGGTAAGTCTAAGAAGATGTAATAACGACTTGTGCTGATGTTCACTTTAAATAGAAGAAAAGATAGTATGGTTTGGTTTACATTTCTCTTAAAAGTACATTTTATCTTGTCTTGCACAAGCCTACATCCAAAGAAAAAAACCCCGAACCAACTGCAACGAAATCAGGTAACGCTTGATTTCTCAATAGAGACTCTGATCTGACGTCCAAGCGTTCAGGTTTTATATATTTGTTGCGGTTAAACGTATCAGTTTGTCTTTTGAACGACCGTTTGTCCAATTTTTGTACAATCCATCCCCTCATGTAACCGAGCATTAATTGAAAGATCTATATTGAATACTAACCAACAGTAGTTATTTGATCAAGATTTCTCACAATATAAATATTGCCATCTTCATTATCTATAATTCCTTCAGTTTCATCGAGCGCTGATCCAAACGAATTGGGACTACTACGGGTTGTGAGTGAAAGCAAATATCACAAAAAGTCTGTCTTTTAATTTCTGTATATTTTCTTGGACTGAATGGTCTCAAAATCTTACGATTATATAGACACTTTCTGTTTGCTGAGGTAGATAAATAATCGTTATTTTCGTCGAGCTGGGAAAGGTTCATTATTGCGTTTGGTTGTCCCTTCAGAGTTTTTGTCTCTAATTGGATGAATTTCCTGGCACAAAGCTGTATAGTAATTTGACCCGTACATCTGATATCTCTCTTAACTGTTCATATATGTAAAAATAATTGTTTTACACCTTTCATCGACACATTTTAGGATAATTCTATTAACATTTGCATTGTTAGTTATTGTAAGAAGGGGGTCGAGGCTAATAACTTCTCTTCTGTAACATGTCATTATTCTTCTTGTTTTCCAAGTAATTAAGTAACAAGACCATTTCCCTCAAAGTAGGAAAAATTCACCCCTGAGGATAACTTACTCGGGTTAAGAATCCTTGCTGCACACTAATATCATTTACTGTATGTCAACTTCGATCGGTACAGCTCAATATAAGTTCTTGTTTTTAAAAACACAATCTATTTGCACAAGTAATATAATGCAGACATAAAGGCCTGAGTGCGGAAGAACTTCCAACACCAAGCTAAAACTTTTCCCTCAAAGTGTTTTCTTTAAATGTACCTTCTTGAGTTAAATAAAGGACTAGAAATTGAGTCAATCATTGAGAAAGTCAGTAAAGAAAGGGTAGATTAGGGAAGGAAAAGAAATAAGAAGACTGATCTGCTACTGCTATGGAAGAAGTTTTCGACAACAGCACAAGATTGGTCACGAAGTTGCCAAGATTTGTGCAGTTGCCAGGGTTACTAAGCTCCCAAGACTATGACGTAGTACGCATAGTGCTCTTGTCGACACTTAATCCCTTCCTTTTTCTGTTCGGGGTTACATCTAACGTCATCAACATACGTGTATTCTGCAAAATGGGCGCTCAAGACACAGTCACTGTGTCCTTTCTTGCCCTGTCCATCTCTGATTTATGGTACCTGACCGTTGAAATATCGGTGGCCGTTTGCTACCTCCCTAGCCGATTCTACTCAAAATCTATTCACAATGCCATCGACATGTCAGGATTAGCCATAGTGATCTCTAGATATGCCCAGATTCCCTACAATTTCTCGATTTTTATCGCAATGTATGTGGCAGTAACTCGCTGCTTCTGCGTCACCTTTCCTTTGAAGTTCGGCGGTATCTTCACCAGATCTAGAACAATAATAGTTCTTTGTGTCACTCTGGCAATATTCGCGGGTTTTTATATTCCGGTATTGTCTTTTCAGTGGATGAAGTACCGCTTTGACCCGAGGAGAAACGTCACCCGTTTAATGATGAGCAAAGCTCCTGAGATGGCTGTCTGGGACCCGATACACATTATGATTTTTAAAAACGTCTACATCAATATCTGCTTCATCACTTGCTGTATCTCCACCGTCATTCTCATTGTAAACCTCTGGTCCGCCGCCAGAACACGGCAAAAAATAACGGGGGGTTGGGAGCACATCGGTACGAAACCTTCGTCGGCAGAAAGCCAGACCACTACGATGGATGGGACTGCTACTGCAGGAAAAGAAATCAAGGAACATGAGAGGGAGAAGGGTTCAAGTTCGAAACCTGACAAGAAGACTCTTTCGTTAAGGGACACGCAAGTGGTCAAGTCTGTTGTTTTGGTCACTTTGATTTTTATCTGTACCCACATTCCAGTGGTTATCACCATCGACATCGTCAAATTGTTTGAGCCAGAGTTTCGCTATCTGGGTCGATATTCCAACGTGTATATGCAGTGTCTTGTTTTGGCTCGGAACGTAGTCGTCTTTAGCACTGCGTGCAACTGTCTTGTCTACTTCAACTTCAACACCAAGTACAGAGAGACTTTGAAAGCGCTGTTCAGTCGCCGTGAGTGAGGGTGCCCCAACAGTTGGTTGATGTAATGACATCAAAGAAAAGCAAAGACACTTGCTGTCTTGATCATGAAACGTTTAGATTTGTGTCACTTTTGAGTCGTACTTTTGAGTCGAAGGGGAGTCAAAAAGTACTGCAAGTTGTGCGCTGCTTTGCGCAGTATTGCATCAAATTTTTATGACATTCAGCTCAAGAGTACTTACACATGTACTTTTGAACTCAAACTGTTAAAATTAAGTTTCTTTGATTTTTGCCTGAATGATGTCACATGAAAATGTCAGCCCCCTAGGAGGTCTGTCAGAGGCAAAGAGCTGTGATTGAATTTCTTGTTTTAGAAAGAAGACTCCAGTGGTAACATCCAAAACAGACTTTAAAACGTTTACATGGACCAAGCTGTAGATTTTGGAATTGTATATAGGTGGGTTAGATGTTTGAGCAGTGAAACAGAAGAAGGGAAAGACAAGCATCCTCCCAAAAAGTCAGCCAGGAAAATCATGGCGACCGTGTTTTTGGACGTCGCGTGTTTCTCACATTGTCTTTTTAATCACGAGGAACTACTGTCAATAATTCTGAAGCTTACATTAAAACACTGAAACGACTGAAAGGGAGAATTCGACGAGTCAGACCAAATCTAATTTGAACCCGGAATATTTTTTTTTCACCATGAGAATGCCCGTCTGCATTTGAGTACCAGAACAAGGGAAAACACTATCTCATCCAGCTTATTCTCTTGATTTGGCACCTTCAGGCTTCCACCTTTACGGTCCTAGAAAAGAACAATGGAGAGGTCAGCACTATGGAAACGATGGAGAAATCAAGACTGCTGTACCCTTAAGACAAGTCTGCTCAGTTTTACGAAACTGGCATATGTGGACTTAGTAAAAAGTGGACAGTGGCTATTGCACAAAATGGAGACTAGGTTGAGAAATAGAAATCTGATCCTCAGATGCTCCCCTTCAATTTGAAGTATGATAGTTGCCAGAGCGTTATTCTTTCTCTAAGTTAGAAACGAACTTGCATTACTTTTTGACTCCCCCTCGTATGTTGTATATTAATTGTTGTTGTTGTTGTTGCTGCCGCTGCTATTGTTGTTGTGTGTGCTTGTGGTAGCCTATACGTTCGAAATGTTTGGAGCCCCGAAGAGTGTGCTCTTCACCGGGGCCACTGCCTCCCTTGGGTAGCGAGTGAGGCAGTCCAACCTCCCTGAATCCTCCCAAAAGAGATGCCACCGTCGGACCTCTCTGGCGGGCCATCTCTGCAGCCAGTGCTTCAAATCTTGGTGCTCCTCGCTGCACAATGGACAGATTGGGTCCGATGTTTTGTCTATTCTATTTTTGTAGGCCAGGGAAGTGACCGGTCCTGATTTTTGCTAGTAGTAACTGGTCGCTGCAGGACTTAAGTTGTTCTGTTGCCTTTGATCAATTCATTGTCATGTATATTTTGATTGCCGTGCCCTTATACCTAGATGAATGTCTTTCTCTACACCTTCTGAACAGTTCGCAAAACGAGAATTAGGAAGTTCTATCTGTCATACTTTTACCGTTTTGAGTTACTAAAGGTACGCACAAAGAGAACGCTTGCTTGTCGTTGAGGTGTACATATAGAAAGATTGAAAATCGCGCTTGCGACTGGTCAGAACTTGGACATTTGGCGCCATGGCGGATTGGAGTGAAGATGAACTGTTTTTGCTAGACAGCGTTTTGCCGAAAATTATCCTACGAAAACGCAAAAGATTGGGGGTTCATGAGATAAATAAAAGGCGGGGAGTGGAAGGTGAATAGATCTACCATCGCAAGTCTTGTTTCCTTTACTTAAAAGGAGCCCTTCTCGTTTTCAGTCCTACCTGAGAATGAGCCAAGAGACCATCATGTTTCAGTTCTTCGCTAATATATTTCCAAGCACGATTCACAACGTTGCGGTTTGCGCGGTCTTTCCTTCTCTTGTCCCAAATTGCAGGTTTTTTAAACACTGCTGACGGTCCTATCGGAGACGGACGTTAAACTAGGAGGTCCCGCCTCTTAAATAACCAAATAGTGTTGATAGGGGCGTTAAACCCATACCATTTAAACACGGCTGATACCAAAGACTCGACATCCATTTCGGTGCTTTTGTCACTGAGACTGAGAGAAAATACATTCTGAACCACCCAAGTCGTGACCAGACAGCCAGAGAACAATGTGGGGGGCGGTACCAAGTACACGCTTGCAAGCGAGAAAGAATTAACTTTTGATTCTTTACGCTTTTCAAGCGTCGCTTGAAATCTCAGGCGCCATAAAGCGAGCGTGCTTTTTATGCGCAACAAGTAACTTTTTGAGTAACATTTCAAGCGCTTGTCCCAACGCGCTCGCTTTTATCGCGAGCAAGCGTTCTCTTTGTGCTCCGCTTTAGACCATGAGGTTAGAAATCCAATGTTCTATCTGCTCTATCAAAATCGTAAGATTATTAGGAGTCGTTATCAAGACATTAAAAGAATTGCGTTAAAAAAAGCTTGATATGTTGTGAAAATTTTAACGTAAAATTTCTCAAAACTAGGTACTGAGCGGATAGAACTTTGTGGTAGCGAAATGTTGGCGGGCGTACGAAACGTTTAACTTCTTAACAGTGGCAAGTGAGTGGTTGGCGGGTGCTTTGATGTAGTTTCTTCCTTCTTTTCTATCACATTCTCTATAGTACTTACCTCTCCTCCTTTTTCTCTTTGTGTATCTTACTCTAGTAGCACCTCGAAAGATAGGTCGCACGTCTTTATTTCCCCTCTGTTGTTGATGTCTTTTGGTCTTACTTTTTCCAAGCACTAAATGACCCATTATTGTGTCCATGTGTTTCGTTTTACTTGAACAAAAAAAAATAGACTAGTACCAGCTCTATCTTCTGTACTTATGTTTATATGACCTATTTGTCTAGCAAGTGCCGTAAAACTCTTACTATCACTACTGAAAGTGGCAAAAGTGGGCATGGCTATAGAGAAAGGTTGATAATCGTTGGTCTAAATAAAACCAAATTGTGCTAAGAGGAAAGAAAAGCTTTTATTTACAGTCTTCTGTAGTCGGTGTGTTGTTTGTACGAGTTGTGTGTACACAGGTCGATGTCCCTCACACCACCCCCCCCCCCCCCACTTCCCTGTGTCCATTGTGCTGTTTACTGGCCTGGGATTACGTCATGGTTGCTCCTCTCTCGGCTTACAATAAACATTTCTTCTACGTCACTCAATCAGGCGTGCCCCTTACAATAAACATTTCTTCTACGTCACTCAATCAGGCGTGCCCCTTACAATAAACATTTCTTCTACGTCACTCAATCAGGCGTGCCCCTTACAATAAACATTTCTTCTACGTCACTCAATCAGGCGTGCCCCTTACAATAAACATTTCTTCTACGTTACTCAATCAGGTGTGCTACTTATGATTTTTAAAGAGTGTCACTTATGATACGACTTATTATTTCTATTTTGTTCACTAGTAAGAGGACACTGACTTGTCTATAGACACAAGACCAATCCATGTTCTTTATACTTTATGTTAGTGTGTATCCCACACACCGCATGGCTGGCGCATAATGACAGGTAGAGAGACAGACAGAGAGACAGACAGACAGAGGCAGAGGCAGAGACAGAGACAGAGACAGAGAGAAAGAAAGAGAAAACTGCAATTCCTTCAACACAATTCCCGAAATACGCTTTGTCTCGTGTCTGACTTGGTGACAATGACAGTACAGCTCAAACGGTTTTTACTTTCACTTTTTTACTTTCTAACTGACGTTTTATTGTGAGCCAGAAGGGCTGGTCTAGGACTGAAGGTGTCTGACTCATAAAGTTGTTGGGCTGGGGTTGGGGCTAAAGGTGTCTGACCCTTAGAATTGTTGATTGTCGACGTCTGTGGTGTAGTAGTCAGGCGCTTCGTCGTCGCATGCAGGAGACCCGAGTTCGATTCCCTAGTGAGGAGATTTTTTTTATCGAGCATCTCGGTCTTTCTGCTGGGATGTTGTATGATTGTATCCCTCTTAGTTCTCACCCTGCACTGGTCCTGACAGGCATGGCTGAAGCCCGCCTCCTAAATAATCCAAATAGTGTCGACTGGGGCGTCAAAAGAAAACAGACATAATGTTGTTGCTGTTGATAGTGTGAAGTTGATTAGTACTCTGCTGCGGTTCGCTCCTTCTTTCATATCCAACATCTATCGTTCCTATCTCCCTTCCTGCCTTTCTTTTCATTTTACTCTCTGTTACGTGTAAGAAGACTACAAGACAACCTATCTGAGCTGAGGGGAAAAAGTCTGATAGGTCCCACTTTGTTGTACGATACCTCAAACCCCTGTAGAACTTACCATGTATGTATGACGTATGTACTCATATGGCTATTTTCTAACTAGAAGGAACCGACTTTCTTTAGTAATTTCCACGTTTCCACTCCAAAGAAAAGCAGACCCATGTAACAGCACTTGAGAAAAACACAACTAGACAATCTTACCATTCATTGAAAAGGCCTTGGCTGAAGGAGTTCCTTGCCAAACTGACACAGCCTACACATTATTATTATTATGCCATAGGTATTTTTAAAAGACAGAGCTCTACAGCGTTGCATGATCTTGTCTCAAGACAGCGCTTGTAACTGTCATTATTATGCATTTCTAATTGTCAAAGCATTTGGCCTACACTATAAAGGCAACATAATATAAACACAGGATACTTCAGATGTATATTTCTTTTTTCGGTGTTTATTTTGCCATTTGTACATCGAACATTTTCTGTTTTGAAGACAATCTGTAAATCAGCCATCTTCTCTCAGACTACAGAGACGACGCTGTTTTTGTTCTCTTCTTGGACTTGTGGATTATATTTGTGAACGTTGGTGACGTAAGTGACAGCCTTTGGTGTCAGTCAATGAGCCTGTATGCGGGTCTCTGCTGTGTGGTGTTTCGAAAAACAATCTGACGGAAGGAGAACCAGATCTATAAAATAAGAACGATTTCCTTCCATGTTTTCACTTCAGGTCCTTTGTTGGAATCGCTTTACGACATGTCGTGTGATTACCTTAGATTAGTCAGCATCTGTGTCTTCCCGTTTTTCATCTTTAAGAAAGGTGTCGATACCCGATTCAAGTCTACTGTCTCGATTAGGGATTCGAACCGGGGCC
>NW_004798452.1:55408-62087 GCF_000002075.1 Aplysia californica
TGTCAGTGTGTATCCCCTCATATACTTTTATTTGTTTCGGTAAGGGCTTTGTACGGCGTTCGCAACTGCATAAGATCATATGTGTCATGACGTGGCGGAATCAGGCGCTCGTCAATTTTTGGGCATGTGGAGTAATTGGAATCATCTTAAAGCTTGTTCGATTGTTTTGCTTCTGACGACAAAAATACACGTGTATCTTGAATAGAAGTCGATATATCAGCGATTGTGGGGGTTGGGGTTGTCTGGTTTCATTGGTAAAATTAGCGAGAAAACGGTCGCCAAAGTATGGTGACTCCTATAGTTTCAGAGTCCTTGGTAATTGAAATTTACATTTGTGTGCTTTTGATCAACATTTTTCAGAAATGTTAACACAGAAATGTATTTTTAAATGATGGCAAAAGGTATTGAGCCCCCCCCCCCCAAAAAAAAAAAATAAAAATCAAAAATTATTTTTTTTTAAATTGATAAAAATTGCCAAACCAGTAGGAAAATGCCCGTTTCTTTGATTTCATCATTTTGATGAGCGCCCAATTACACCACGATGCGTCACATAATATGAGCGCGCCCGCACACTTTGGCTGGCCCATAATGTCAGAAAGTGTTTAAACAGCTCGGATCCTAAATGATCAAATTGTGTCGACAGATTTGTCAAACATTAAGTACAAATGAGATAGAAAAGTTAAACCCCATACTACTACTAGAAAAGTAATGTTATTGGGCCATGATGTGACTGTAATTCTTATCATTTTAAAATGACGAGTATATAGTAAAGTAAAAAATACAACGAAATAGGCTATTTGTGCGTGCGTGCGTGTGGTGTGGTGTGTGTGTGTGTGTGTGTGTGTGTGTGTGTGTGTGTGTGTGTGTGTGTGTGTGCGTGTGTGCGTTTGTGTGCGTGTGTGTGTGTTTGTGTGTGAGCGAGTGAAAGAGAGAGAGAGAGAGAGAGAGAGAGAGAGAGAGAGAGAGAGAGTATGAGTGAGAGCGCTCGAGAGAGAAAGAGAGAGGTGTGTACTGCCTAAAGACATAACTCTGCCAGCTTGCAATCTCTACAAATCTGTGATCTGTAACTCCGAGTTTGTAACGACAATTTAGAGCCAGAGTGGCTCGAGTAAGGAACTGATCTGGGTGTAACAAAAGATCGTTCTATCACATGTATGCCCCTCAACACCTTAGATCGATCTCCGCTCACCCCGCCATTGTTAGCTCTGTCACGGGGGCTCCACGAGACAATTGTCCGCGCTAGGGCATAGACGTTTTTGTCACCCGTGTCTGTGCCTCTAAACACACACACACACACACACACACACACACACACACACACACACACACACACACACACACACACAAAGAGAAAGAGAGAGAGAGAGAGAGAGAGAGAGAGAGAGAGAGAGAGAGAGAGAGAGAAAGAAATAAAGAAAGAGAGAGGAAGAGAGAGAGAAAGAGATAAACAGAGAGGAAGAGAGAGAGAGAGAGAGAGAGAGAGAGAGAGAGAGAGAGAGAGAGATAAACAGAGAGGAAGAGAGAGAGAGAGAGAGAGAGAGAGAGAGAGAGAGAGAGAGAGAGAGAGAGAGAGAGAGAGAGAGAGAGAGACGAAGAGACGGAAACAGAAAGCTGCAGCTCTTTCAATACAATCGCTGAAATATGCTTTGTCTTGTGCCCGTTTTGGGAACAGTACAGCACAAACGGTCGTGCTTTTTAACAATGAGTCGGAGATCTAGATCTAGTCTTTTCTTCTTTCACCGTTTTGTAATTGACATTTCATTGTTAGCCAGATGTGTTGGTTTTGCGGCTAAAGGTGTCGTATTCTAAAGTTGTTGACCGACAGCCTCTGTGGTGTAGCGGTTAAACCCATTATCGACGTACGCAGGAGACCCGAGTTCGATTCCCAAGTGGGGAGAGTTTTTTTCTTAATATAGTAGGCTACATGCATCTCGGTCTTCCTGCTGGGATGTTGTATTCCTCTTAGTTCTTATCCTGCGTTGACCCTGACAGGCAGGGTTGAAGCCCGCCTCCTAAATAATCTAAATTGTTTCGAAGGGGTCGTAGAACAAACACAATTAGGTCATACACAATATAAATGCCAAAGATTGCATGTATAAGTGTGAGCAATACACATTGAAAAGAAGAAGTGATACGGACGATATATGTTTAATAGGAAAGAAGGAGCAAACCACACCTGACCACACGCTATAACCACCCACTTGTCTGTCTTTGCTGTTTCCCTGTACATATTACGTGATCATTATTGTGTAGATGTGCTTCTCTTCACTTAATCAAACACCTCAAAAGACACAATGTAGGGAATTTACAAAGCGGGGTGTTTGGTCCCCTGTCAAGATACCACGCCGAATGGCAATAGTCCAGGAAGGGCGAGAAAAATCATTCAGAATCAACTTGCACGCGGTACCTCCGAGATTTTTTCGCCCTTATCCGAGAAGGCAAGGTGTTACATATCTTACCAAGGATCAGAAGGGTGGCTGAAAGACAGCTGCCAGCAGTAGGAAGGAGCCAAGAAGTAGCAGTAGAAAGGCTGCAGAAACAGTCAGGAGCCCAACGGAGGGGCGAAAAAAGGGAAGGGCTGGGGGGGGGGGAGAGAAAATGGAAATGCAAGTAGACAACAGAACTTGGTTAGAGAACAGGGCAAGGTGAAAGTAAAATTTTTAGAGAAGAACATTTTCCGTCACTGCAATATGCCAGGTTTCGAACCCGGGATTTATTGAATGAGAGGCAAACACCATACACCGTTCCTCTAGACCATAAGAGCCCCCTTTGTCCTAGTGTGGTTCTTGGCTAAGAAGACTACAAGACAACCTATCTCACCGGTCTCTGACAGCTCCACCTTTGTTGTACGATACCCCCAACCCCGGTAACATTCGCATGTGTGTATGACGTATGTACTCACATGTCCATTTTCTAAAAGGAACCCACTTTCCACGTTTCCAGTCTAAATGAAAACGAGACCCACGTAATAGCACTTAAGGAAAACACAACGAGACAATCTCACCATTCCTTGGAAATGCATTGGCTGAGGTAGTTCTGTGACAAACTGACACAGCCTACGCACATAATATATTTATTTAAAGACATAGGTATTTTTGATTGATAGGGAGCTACAGTCTAGTCTTAAAACAGAATGCTTGTAACTGTCAATATAATTAATTTTTTATTGTCAAAACATTTGGCCTATGAAGGCGTGCTGGTAATATATTCACAGGCGGCCACTTCAAATTGATGTATATATATATCTTATATATCTTTTTCTTCGGGTTTTGGCTGGTTATTTCGACTTCGGACAATCAATGAGTCGGCCATCTTCTCTCACTCTACAGAGACGACGCTGTTTTTGTTCGCTTCTTGGACGTGTGGATTATATTTGTGAACGTTGGTGACGTAAGTGATAGCCTTTCTTGTCAGTGAGCCTGTACGCGAGTCTCTCAGCTGTCATGGTGTTTCGAAAAACGATCTCACGGAAGGAGAACCAGATCTATAAAATAAGAACAATTTCCTTCCATGTTTCCATTTCATGTCCATTGTTGGAAACACTTTACGACGTGTCTTATGACTACTTTAGCTGATTCAACATCTGTGTCTTCCCGTTATTCATCTTTAGGACAGGCGTAGATAACCGATTCAAGTTTACTGACTCGATTTGAGCTTCGAACTGGGGTCAACGCCATTGCACATGAACACGATGCCAGTCAGTAGATAGTTTTAGTACGGTGTGTGGCATATAGTACGTGCACCCCATGGACAAATGAGAAAACAACTGAGGCCTTCTTTGACGAGTCAAACCAAGACATCCACTATTATGTTAAAATTGTATTTTATTTTCACTGCGTGTGAGGCCAAACATTCGATATTTCAAAAAAGTACTGTTTGATACGTGTGTCTGACCGACTGATTTTGCGTATCCTATTCCGTCATTCTGGTCCATCCTATCGACTGAACTTGCAGCTTGCTTGTTATTGAGGTCTTCATGATTTAATCTTTAAAAAAAAATGTTTAAAATGAGTTTATTATGACCCACTTGTTTCTGATCCGATTCGATCATGCAGGCGTATCCTGTCGATTGATTGTGCAGCTTACCTTTTATCCCCTGTGTTGAATGAAGCACAGAGGCGAACTGTGACTGGACAGAGAAATCTCTACAGGAGCGTGCCAACTGTCCAGATCTTCCCGGGACTGTGCCAAATTCGACAAAAGAGGAATTTGAGAATATATTTATTTACTACTTATGTAGTAGTTCACTACACCAAAACTATTCCCACTAGATGTAATTGTGTTCGCCATTGTTACGTACTCTTTCGTTTTAGTAAGAGTTTTACGGCACTTGCAACACGATAAGGTCATATAAGTGCCGAAAAATAGATGTGTTACAAAATCCACGTTACATACTCTGATGTTTTGGTCATAACCTCGGGTGTCCCTGACAGTGTTTTGAAAAAGTTGACTAGCCTGTGCGAGTGTCATCTTCCCCCAGTGATCTGTATACGGATCTGTGAGGTGTGAGGTCCCTGGGGGTTGGTCAGTTACTTGTGACGTATGCCAGAAAGTGACGTCATGTTCACCAGAAGGTACAGACAGAGGAGGAGGACGAGGCGGGCTGGTGGCAGGTCAAGTGAGTATGTCTTTGGAGAGAGAGATAGTTGTGATGTGTGTGTGTGTGTGTGCGTGTGTGTGTGTGTGTGTGTGTGTGTGTATGTGTTTGTGTGTGTGAGTGTGTGAGCATGTGTATGTGTATACTTGTGTGTGTGTGTGTGTGTGTGTGTGTGTTTGTATGAGAGAGAGAAAGAAAGAGAGAAGGGAGAAAGAGAGAGACAGAGAGAGAGAGGGAGAGAGAGAGAGAGAGAGAGAGAGAGAGAGAGAGAGAGAGAGAGAGAGGAGAGGAGAGAGAGAGGGGGGAATAGAGAGAAAGAGAGAGACAAAAATAATATAGAACACTCCAGATATCATGTATGCGCTCTACACATGATAATCATACTGACAGACAGACAGGAAGATCTCTCTATCTATCTATCTATCTATCTATCTATCTATCTATCTATCTATCTATCTATCTATCGATCTATCTATCTATCTATCTATCTATCTATCAGTGCCAACCGTGGCTGAGGGGGATAAAAGATTCCAGCAAAAAGACCGATGATTCTCGATTTACCAAAAAATTCCCCACTTGGGAATCGACCTCAGGTCTCCTGTGTTCGACAACAAAGCGAGAAACCCCCACACCACAGACGTCGGTGTTTCTGATTGGTCGTTTACGAGCACTGGCAATTTTACCGAACTGCATCATATTTTGTTCGCACATTCCAAATGATCTCCCAATTTTCTTTCGATTGGAGAAATTTCTCCTTCTTTCGTCAAAAAATTGATATGACCCCGTCGCCATGACAGCGATTTGCTTGAACTCTGTGGAATGTTTAACGGTTTATCACCCGTATCAACACATATATTGGGTTATTTCAGAAACGGGACCTCCGAATTTAAACGTCCGTCTCCGATAGGGTCGACAGCTTTGAAAACTCCACAAAACAACCCAAGTTCAAGAACACCCAGTTTGGGATTTGAGCCTGAGTCATCCGCTCTGTAGTCCAGTGTGATGCCAACTGAGCAGTCTGTAACTAGTGTTACTCAACAAGAGAGACAAAAAAGCTTATTTGAACAAAAGAGACTGACTTTTAACCTCTTCACTGCTGTGTAGACGTATCGGGGGGGGGGGGGGGGGGGGTTCGTGGTCTAGAGGTACGGTGTCGCCTCTCATTCGCAGGTCCCGAGTTCGAAATCTGACTGCGTCGAATAATTTTTTCTTCTCTAAAAAAATCTCCATTCACCTTTCCTTCTCTCTAATCATGTTCTGTCGTCTGCTTTCGGCTCCACTTTCTGCCTCCTACCCCTTTGCCCCCCCCCCCCTCCTGGGCTCCTGACTCTCTCTGTTGCCCGTCCACTGCTAGCTCTTAGCATCTTGGGTACGGTTGTGGGGAAAATAATTCAAAATTAATTCCTACCAAACTAAAAATGCCTAATGTGTCTCGCATGCTAAAATGACCTTATGCAGTTGCAAGCGCTGTAAAGCACTTACCCCCCCAAAAAAACCCAAACAAAACAAACAAACAAAACAAAACAAACAAACAAAAACAACAACAACAAAAACAAAAACAAAAAACTAAAAAAAGACGTATATACTCAGTTCTGTTCTACACAATTCATTCCCTGACATCTGTTTTATACGACAAGTCTAAGAAGATGTAATAACGACTGGTGCTGATGTTTACTTTTAAATAAGAGAAAAGATATAATGGTTTGGTTTACATTTCTGTAGAATGTACATTTTTATCTTGTCTTGCACAAGCCTACATAGAAACGCATCTGCAATAAAAGGATTACAGCGGAATGCATCCACTCACACAGTTAATGCATGGCTTCAGACTCAAAATCAATAGACAATTTAAAAACAAAGCTTTCTATTGTGAAAATATCGCATGAAATCAAGTTCGACGCAAAGCATTTTACTAATTTTGATACGCTGACTCCGAAAATAAAATAAGTCTTTAGCTGTGATAAATTATTCTCTTTAAAATTCGACGCAAAGTTGAATCCCGCTCGGCGGCAAACTTCTGTTTAAAGGGATTCTGCGTCTCAGCTCGTTTCTCTTAAATCTGACCTAGATTGCACCCCCCCC
>NW_004798452.1:62187-67334 GCF_000002075.1 Aplysia californica
CCAAAAAAAAACAAAAAAAACACAAAAAAATTTAAAAATTTTTTTAAAATAAAAACACACCAAAAAACACCCAACAACAATAAAATCAGGTAACGCTTGATTTCTCGATAGGGCCTCTGATCTAACGTCAAGGCGTTCAGGTTTTATACTTTCGTTTCGTATAAACGTATCAGTTTGTCTTTTGAACGACCGTTTGTCCAATTATTGTACAATCCATCCCCTCATATAACCGAGCCTTAATTTTAAGATCTATATTGAATACGAACCATCAGCAGTTATTGGATAAGGATTTTACATGATAAATGTTGCCATCTTCATTATCTATAATTTCGTTCAGTTTCATCGAGCGCTGATCCAAATTAACTGGAACTTCTGCGGGTTGTGTGAGTGAAAACAAATATCACGAAAATTATGCCGTTTTCTCTCCGTTTATTTTCTTGGACTAAACGGTCACAAAACCTTTCAATTATATTTAAGAGACACTTTCTATTGCTGATGTAGACAAAAATCGTTATTTTCGTCGAGCTAGAAATGGTTTCATTATTGCGTTTAGTTGTTCTGTTAGAGTTTTGCTCTGAATGGTATCGACTTTCCTCCACAAAGCTGAACACAGAATAATCATTTGATCTGTACTTCGGATACTTCTCTAAACTGTAATTATTTGTAATTGTTTTACACCTTTTGACAAATTTTAGGATAATTCTATTCTACATGAGTTAAATAAATTATGGCCAGATATTGAGTCAGTCCTTGGGGAAGTCAGTAAGGAGAGAGAGAGAGAGAAAGAGAGAGAGAGAGAGTAGGGAAGGAAAAGAAGTAAGAAAACAGATCTGCCTCTGCTATGATGGAAGGATTTGTAGACAACAGCACGAGCTTGGTCGAGAAGTTGCCAAGATTTGTGCAGTTGCCAGGGTTACTTAGCTCCCAAGACTATGAAGTAGTACGCATTGTGATCTTGTTGATAATTGACCCCTTCCTCTATCTCTTCGGGATTACATCTAACGTCATCAACATACGTGTGTTCTGCAAAATGGGCACTCAAGACACAGTCAGTGTGTCCTTTCTTGCCCTGTCCATCTCTGATTTATGGTACCTATTCGCTCAAATACCGGTGACTGTTTGTTACCTCCCTAGCCGATTCTTCTCAAAATCTGTTCAAAATACCGCCGACATGCCAGCATTAGGCATAGTGGTCTCCAGATATTCCCAGATTCCCTACGATTTCTCGATTTTTATCGCGACGTACGTGGCAGTGACTCGCTGCTTCTGCGTCACCTTTCCTTTGAAATTCGGCGGTATCTTCACCAGATCTAGAACAATAATGGTTCTTTGTGTCGCTCTGGCAACGATCGTGATTTTGTATATTCCGATATTGTCTTTTCAGTGGTTTAGCTATCGCTTCGACCCGAGGAGAAACGTCACTCGTTTAACAGGGAGCTTAGCTCCGGAATGGGTTGTTTGGGACCCAATACACACGACCATTTTTAAAAACGTCTACATCAACATCTGCTTCATCACTTGTTGTATCTCCACCGTCATCCTCATTTTGAACCTCTCGTTCGCCGCCAGAACTCGGCAAAAAATAACGGGGGGTTGGGAGCACATCGGTACGAAACCTTCGTCGGCAGAAAGCCAGACCACTACGATGGACGGGACTGCTACTGCAGGAAAAGAAACCTCTAGCAAGGAACACAAGTCGATGAAGGGTTCAAGTTCAAAACCTGATAAGAAAACTCTTTCATCAAGGGACACGCAAGTGATCAAGTCTGTTATTTTGGTCACATTGATGTTCATCTGCACCCACATTCCAGTGGTCATCTTCGTGGACATCATCAAATTGTTTGAGCCAGAGTTCAACTATCTGGGTCGATATGCCAAATTGGTTCTGTCGTCTTTTATGTTGGCTCGGAGCGTGGTTATCTCCAGCAGTGCGTGCAACTGTCTTGTCTACTTCAACTTCAACACCAAGTACAGAGAGACTTTGAAAGCATTGTTCAGTCGCCGTGAGTGAGGGTTAGTTTCAGTAAGGTTTTACGGTGCTCGCGACTGCATAAGGTCATATGAGCGCCAAGGGGGGAATGTCAACAGAGAAGTCCAAACGCGGAATCAGGCTTACTCTGCTCACCTCTCCAGCCTCAACAGCACAAAGTCTGCTTCGACTAATAAGGAACCCCGGAAATAGCAGTTCACAAGAGAGTGACAAACGTACAAAAGAAGTAAAGGAAAAATGACGAGAGTAAGGATGAGTAAAGAAAAAGCAGCAGTTTTCCCTATGCTGTTCAGGCAAGTTATGAGCATGACTTTAATAAATCAGCCCATTTGCAATTCTGCTGTGCATAAGAACATGTTAATATCCCTCTTTTGGGAAGGAAATAAAGACACTTCAGTCAGTAGCACTGCCCTGGCGTGAGTGAGGTTGCACCAACAGTTGGTTGATGTAATAACATCGAAAAAAAGCAAAAGACGTCTATCCTTCTGTCTTGATCATTAAATATTTAGCTGTGTCTCTCTTGAATCCCACCAGTGGTGCTGTTTTCTTTTCCCTTTCTTAATCCGTGTTGCAAATTACTTGTTGTTGTTGTTGTTGTTGTTGTTGTTGTTGTTGTTGTTGTTGTTGTTGTTGTTGTTGTTGTTGTTGTTGTTGTTGTTGTTGTTGTTGTTGTTGTTGTTGTTGTTGTTGTTGTTGTTGTTGTTGTTGTTGTTGTTGTTGTTGTTGTTGTTGTTGTTGTTGTTGTTGTTGTTGTTGTTGTTGTTGTTGTTGTTGTTGTTGTTGTTGTTGTTGTTGTTGTTGCTGCTGCTGCTGCTACTATTGCTGTTGTTGTTTGTTTTGTGGGGGGTTTTTGTGTGTGTTTTTTTTTGGGGGGGGGGTTGCTGCTGCTGTTGTTGTTGTTGTTGTTGTTGCTGCTGTGGTAGTGGTGGTGGTGATGGTGGTGGCGATCGTGATTTTGAAGAAAAAAATCGTATTTGTGTTGTTTATTGCTTTTGTCTCTTTTTCAGTTGCACATTTTGATTGGGCTCTGGGCGTGATGCTGATTTTTGCTTTCTTTGTTTTTTCTGTCTTTTCGTATTTTCTGTTTTCTTTTCCCTTTTTAATCCGTGTGGTTATTTACTTCTTGTTGTTGTTGTTGTTGTTGTTGTTGTTGTTGTTGTTGTTGTTGTTGTTGTTGTTGTTGTTGTTGTTGTTGTTGTTGTTGTTGTTGTTGTTGTTGTTGTTGTTGTTGTTGTTGTTGTTGTTGTTGTTGTTGCTGCTGCTTTTGTTGTTGTTTTTTTGGGAGGGGGTTGCTGCTGCTTTCTTTGGGTTTTTTCGTCTTTTCGTATTTTCTGAGTACTTTTAAAAATAAACAAAAAGGTAGGTATAAATTCAAATATTTCTTAAGTATCTAGTATGACTGGGACCCAAAAAGGAAACAAGGAATATTTTCCTATGCAAAAATTATGACCCAGAAAGGGAATACGAAGTACAAGAAGGGGTAGGAATGTGAAAATGCTTTGCTTGCAAAAATGAAAATTCCGTTCACAGAATCATGCATATCAGAGGTTGCCAAATTGGATGCTAGAATGATGAAGTTCTATCTGACATTTTCGGCCGTTTTGAGTTAGATCTACTGAGACCTTAAGGTCAGAAACCAAATTCTAATGTTCTATCTGCTCTATCAAAATCGTAAGATTATTCGGAATCGTTATCAAAATATTCGTAAGACTGCGTCTTAAAAAAAGCTTCATATGTAGTGTTAAACTTTAAACTCAACATTTTTTTACGTCAAATTTCTCAAAAGTAGGTACCGGTACTGAGCAGATATATTATAACTTTGTAATTCTTGAGAAGCAAGTGTTGCTGGCTGATATGATGTTGTATAATAATATACATGTTGTATAACATAGCCATTATATGAATCAAATGGAATCTACCTATTGAATGATACAGTAGCGATATTTATCATTCCCGTTTTATTTGTGCACAAGAATGCTTCAAAAAGATGAAAGAACCAAAGAGATGTTATGTTGCAGTACACAAAAAACGTTTCGTCCTCTTGCCTGCCACGAGCGATGGCGGTCACATTACACTTCAGCATGCACACTTTGCGCTCCCCTCCATGCACCCATCCCCACCATACCCCCTCCACACACACACACACACACACACACACACACACACACACACACACACACACAAAACCAAAGAACGGGCACATTCCAGATTACATCGTAAATGTTCGGTAGAGCCACATGAAATGCTCTCTCTTTTTTCCAAATATAGACCAATATAACTTTACGAATGTCTCAATCTCAAATCTCAACAACCACGACTTTTGAAGCTCGCAGTTGAGTTCAGAAGACCATGTTACCATTCACTATAGATCTAAATTGATTCCTTCTTATCTTCTCCGGATATTCGATCTCAAACATCCTGATCTCGAGAGGCAATCGTACTGATAGGGAGTCCGGTATTGTCCTGTTCAAAGTCCGAGTACCAGGCCTATCGATATCTTCCCAGAAGTCACCCGGCTTATATTGGCTTCTCGTGGTTCTTGCTAGGCTCATAGACGGGCATCCGTTGGACAACAATTTATTTTTGGCGCCTATGCATTACTGGGCCGTCTGCTTGTGCATTGTGCATAGTTTATTCAAAGTCTTGTTTTTTTGTTCTGTTTTGATGTATGTTTTGCGGCGCTCACAACTGTCGAGAAGACAAAGAAGACAAATAACAACAACAACAACAACAACAACAACAACAACAACAACAACAACAACAACAACAACAACAACAACAACAACAAAAGCAACAACAATATCAACAGCAAAAGCAACAGCAACAACAACAACAACAAAAGTACAGTAGGAATCACTTACTAAAAGGTTTTTGTTCAAGTCTACCCACCCACAAATGTAATAATGACTCTGTCTCTCTAACTGACCGTCCCAGAAAATCTTGGGACCCCCGATAGCATGCTATAGATATGCGGAAACGACAACTCTTGAGAGATTTCGTTGACTTATTCTACCACTCGAGTGCTGATAGCGCAGGAGGAAACGGTGGTATCAAACGGGGTGGTGGTGTTAAGGGGTAGGTTTGGGGGGGGGGAGAATTGGGCGGGGCGAGGGGAACATGGGTTTGGGTTAGGGGGCAGGAAAGGAGGGGGAGAAAG
>NW_004798452.1:67522-71283 GCF_000002075.1 Aplysia californica
GGGTTAGTTGTGCAATTGGTCAGGTAATCCCCTACAATGCTGACGCTTCCCTGTACTGAATCTATATAAAGATAATGAAATAGCAGGAACTGCGTTGATACCTTCTGGCATTCGGTGAATAGTATGTCTTTGTTCAGTTCAGTTCAGTGCTGTGCCATTCAGACTTCTGATGCTGGTCGTTTGACTTATCAAGGCTGAGTAATGAGTAGTGAATACAAGGACGGCGAAGAGGGTGAAACGGTGAAATATCGACTCAACATTACAAAGAAACTCACCGTCTGTTGAAACGACAAGTACCGTATGTAAAAGAAGAGACAGGAATGAGTGTTGATCTGTACGCCACACTATCTAAAGCTAATGTATAGTGTCATATATGCGTTCGTAGTGAATAAAGTGGAAGGAGTCATAAGAAAGTATACCACTTTTCTCTCTGTCTACCACGTTGCAGTTGTTGCTTTTCAGTGACTGAATGTGTTTATAAAAAGTTTTTACAAGTTTGCCACTACGTTTAAAATAGGCGGAACTTTTCCCCAGGCAATATTATCAAAATGCCACCCTCAAAATCTCTCGTCGAATGTATAACTGAGGAAGGGCAAGATATCTGAAGACTGGGAAAACGCAAAAATTTCGTCTAATCTATCTGGGGGCTACTGAAGGGTTTTCGTCGGTGTAATGCAATTGATTCTTATTTAACAAAAGAACTAAAGAACAGATAACCAAGAATTGCCTTTTGTCTGTAAGGAAGGTTCATGGTTCACGTGGGACAGGTTGCTGCGTACGTGCCTCAAAAACAAGCTGTTTGAGTCGGCGGTCATAAAACAGAAGAAAAAAATCGACCGGGATTAGGCTCGTCGGTTACAGAATACGACGCCGAGAAGGAATTTACGATCACTGGCACGGAAGAACAAAGAGATCGATAACATCTGTCATAAAACGTACTCACTCTCCACCTCCAGATCAGACTCCAGTCACGTGCTTCGTTCGTGTCCCTGGGATGGACAGACGGGGCGCGAGAAAGAGTTTAAAGGACGGGCAGGTTGTGATCTGGTCCTCACACTCACACCGTCACAGCATCGAGGAGTCGGACATCACTCGCAGTGCGCGCCGCGCAGGATCTCAGACAAGATACTCAAAGGGAAGTTGGCATCGTGGTGATATACAGTCTTCTTTTCAAAGCAAAACTTATCATGATAATAATAACATTACCTCTCACACTAAACCTTCAGATAGAAGTTCTCAAGTCGAGACTTCATACCTGAAGGCTTCTCCCAGTGTCGTTGATTCAGATCGCAAACTTTGCGCGAGGAAGGGACAAGACGTAGAGAAGATAACATCTCACGACCCGGGATTTCTGTTGCCTCAAACGCAGTCAGAGAGAGAGACACCAAGACGTAACTTTGGTCCTCAGAAGCAAGGAGAGTTGAAAGATGGAACTGTATCCTCCGGGAACCCACGTCTCAAGTTACTCAACAGCCGAAGTTTGCGATACCTCAGGGATCTGGATGGTCAAGCTAATGAGACAGGTCACTCAGCTGTTGGAGCCGGACATTGGATATCATCGTCACGGAATCGCACGGATAACACCAAGAGTGGTTTAGGCAAAATCAAAAGCCGCTTTGGAAAATCCCGAAGTCAGACAGACAGGTTAGGAAATAGTGCGGGCGTGTTCGGGAACCCTTTGGACCAATTCCGGAATCACAACCAAAAATTCGAAAACCGTGTGAACAAACTTGGACTAACCGTCATAGCACCGGTGGTGACGAAACGGAGAATCTCTGAGCTGGCCACGATACAGGAAGGCAAACTACACTCAGCGGCAGGGGGCGCTGCGGCTGATGGTGACCACGTGACCTATTATTATAGTAACACTGAGTCGTTATCTAGACGACAGTTTGGGAAAACCTCCTGGAGGTCACCAAAAGTTGTAGATCTGAGCCACATCTCGGGGATCGGGGGTGGACCCAGCAACGAGAGTAGATCCGGTGCGAGGCAATGGGAGGCATCAGACCGAACGTCCAGGCTGGGTTCAGACTTGGAGGAAGATCGAGAAACAATTGCTGTAAAGCGTGCAAGAAATGGGGGAATTTCTTATAAAGACAAAGCAATGTCTAAAAAACTGAGGAACCAGAAAAAATATTATACAGATGATTTGAATACACAAAGCCACAGTTCTGTTTCACGAAACAGAGAAATGAACAGGGAAAACATGGCGGAAACACCTTCGGAGGATGGCGGTCTTCTCATGAAGAGCACGGAAAGGCATCGTGGATCTTTGGGAGAAGAATCTGAAGTAAGCTCTGATCATAACATTATTAAAGGTGGTGATAAATTGGCTCTCACGCCTTTGCATTCTAGCGAGCGTTCAAACGCGAAGACGGAAGGAGAGAGTGGTGAGGTCGGCGGTATCGAGAAAGGGAAGCCCGCGGAGAGTAGCAGTAAGAGACAGAGACGTGTGGGCAGAGTGGACAGCGGGAGCTGGAGTGAGACGGAAAGTTTATCCGCTTCTGAACAATCGTTGAGGCTGTGGATGACCTCACACGCTGAGGAGGTCAAAAGACGCGCCCACACGACGAGACATGACAGCACTTCAGGCCTGCCGTTTGATTCTCAAGCCCATGTTATGGGTAGCCTTGTTGACGATGATGTACATAATTTCTCTCCGGACGATATAAGTAGGAGATCTTCTCAGAGCAAAGTTAGTGACGTCGGTGTGGTGTGTGGACATCAGGTGGCCAATAGTGTTTTACCGCGGCGTCGCCGGAGCCTCGTTCTCGAAGGTGAAGGTCAAGTTGTTTCAAAGAACTCGATTCTCGGAGTGCCGTCACATGACCCTTTTGTTGACAATATGGCGCACATTAGCAGACGCCAGAGTGTTGCTCAACTGGAATCAGCACAAGGCTGCAGCAGCAACAATAGCAATGCCAACAACAACAACAACAGCATCAGCAGCAGCAACAACAACAAAAACAACAACAACAACAACAACAGCAGCAGTGAAAGCCCCAGAAGACTGAGTTTGGGCGACATATCCAACAGACGTAAGTGGAGTGTCTCCTCCGAAGTGGACGTACAAATAAACCGTGTAGATTCGTCCTTCACCTTGAGGAAACCCAGCAGCTCCTCCCGATTTGTAGAACGCGGTACGCCCTGCGAGAGTCTGGGAGATTCCGTCGGTTCTCCGCCGCCCTGGGGTGTTCGCTCCGGTAACCATGTCAACGGCGTCGGTGACGACGTGGCAGAGATCTCCCGGCTCAGCCGGAAGTCAAGCTCGTCGATGCGAGTCCGTGATTGGTGCCTCGCCGGGACGGGCGGTCACGTGACAGAGACGTCACAGCGCTACGTCAGACACTCATCTTCTCTGCCTTCTATAATGAGGTGAGACTAGACTCTAAATAGATCTACTGTTCACAACGCCATCATTGCGGGATGTCGTTCCTGATTTAGCGTTCTAAACCTGTTCCTTTTCAATTTAATTATACATTTGAACTTGCTTTAATGACAACTTGTCTAAGACGATCACCTATAAAAAACGACCACCTCCTACATCCTCCCTTTACGTTTTTTTTTTTTACATTATAATGAAATTTTCCAAGACATCCACCTGTCTAAGACAACAACTCCTTCCCCTCGACAATATAGGCGGTCGTTTTGGATAGTTTCAAACGTAATAAAATAATAATAGATAGCATTTGTATAGCGCATATCCCCGCTCAACAGCAGGCTCTATGCGCTTTACACTATATTATTACCCCAGCAGACCA
>NW_004798452.1:71383-72925 GCF_000002075.1 Aplysia californica
CCCTTCCACTTCTAACCACATGTATAGAGTGTAGATTTCCCTTTTCTCCCCTACCCCTCTTTCCGCAGACTTCCATCCCGACCCTCGTTCTAAACCAATACATAACAACCCTGCTCCTGTATTACAGAGCCGTCTGCCTCTCTTCCTCCCCCGCCCCCTCTCCACCGCCCACCACCCTGCCCTCAATCTAACCCCATCTATAACAACCCTTCACCCTTCCCTCTCCCTTCATTACGAAGCTGCCCCCTCCACCAATGTCCCATGCTCAGTTCAGAAAGTTGACGAGTTCACAGAACACTCCAGCGGAAGCAAGCTGTCAGTGGGGAGAGTAATCCTTGTACGTAATAGGGCTGGTCTCTCAATAAAATAATATGTGTCATAACACGGCCGAATCAGGCGCTCGTCAACTTTGGGGGGTAGATATGAAGTTATTGGTATCATCTTAAAACGTGTTCTTTTGCCTTGCTTTTGGTGAAAATACAAACACCCATTTAACTCAAATATAAATCGAGATAATAATAATAATAATAGTTAGCATTTGTATAGCGCATATCCCCGCTCAACAGCAGGCTCTATGCGCTTTACACTATATTATTACCCCAGCAGACCATAGAACACTCCGAAACAGTCTCAGCTTCCCGAGAAGCATACAGTGCAAGCAGCCGATTAAGCGCTCAAACACTAACAAACTGACAAGATCTTTCGCTGTCTATCTATAACGTATAGCTTTTTAAAACTAATTTTTAGTCGTGTTGAACTTTTGTTTCCTGTACTTGATAATAATGTAACGTGCAATTATCAGTAGGTAGGGAGAGAGGAAGCCCACGAGCCCAGTTTCGAAAGATAACTAAATGCAATTAAAAATAGTAAATCTACACATCCCTCTTTGAGAGCCCAGAACAAGACCCTCGTATCTCATCAACCCACCCCCTCCATTTCTGAGACTTCCACGTGCGTTGGTACAATAAATATGACGTGTTCATTCAAGAGGTAAACAAAGCCAAAATGTCTTTCCGCTTATTTAAGAACAAGCAATAACTCAAGCTGTGAAGAAGGCGTCATCTTTTCTGTACAAACATACTTGGAAGTCTCAGAAATGAAGGTTCGAATCCACAACAGGACATTCTGTATTTGGATATGTTTTGGGAAGTTTTAAAGCTCTTCACCCATCTCGTTCGAACCTACCTGAGATGGACGTTAAATTAGGAAGTCCTGCTTCTTAGATAACCTTATAGTGTTGAAAGGGCCATTAAACTTATATAATCTCGCGCTTTATTACATCGTGTCCCCTCTCACAGAGCATTGCCCTGCTCCTCGTCTAGTTACAAGGTTACCGTGAGGACACAAAGTGACCCTCTGTGGCACTCTTGTCGCTTAGATAAATGACGTATTGGCTATAAAATACGATAGTTTGGTCATCTGCCTTCGACGTATCAAACATTTGACATTTATATTATTGTGCAGGATGGTTGTCGTCAGTTCCTGAGCTCGCTCTCTCTCTCTCTCTCTCTCTCTCTCTCTCTCTCTCTCTCTCTCTCTCTC
>NW_004798452.1:73657-75551 GCF_000002075.1 Aplysia californica
AGTGGTTGTCGTTGAGGTAATGCTAGTAGTGGTATTAGTGGGGATGATGGTGAAGGTGGTGGTAGTTGTAATGGTGGTGGTAATGGTGGTGATAATTGTAGTTGGTGGTGGTGGTGGTGTTCGTGTTGATTATGGTGGTGGTGGTGGTGGTGGCTGTGGTACTGGTGGTGGTGATGGAGGAGGAGGTAATGGTGATCGTGGTGGTTCTGGTGTCAGTAGTGGTTATAGTGAAGGAGCAATTTCTTTTGGGAGAATTGTTGTTTGTTTGATTGTTGTTGGTTGTTTTTTTGTTTGTTTGCTTTTTGTTTGGGGAGTGAATACTTTGTTAGGGTGACCAGTAAAAGCATTCGATCGAAGTTTTTGTTTTTAGTTAGTCACTGTCTTATTTCATGACAAGACCAAAGCTCTAAAACAGTACAACTTTGTGAGATTAAAGATAAGTACATTAGTCTCAAAATGGCTACCAGATTTTATAATAATATTTGATTTTAAAAAGCACTAATATACACCAACGAAACTAACAGTTTACGCTAGTAAAAAAGTAAAAACGCCTGTAGTAACGCCCTCCAACTTATCGGCATGGGCACTTTCACTTCTAGGATTAACGTCACCAGGTTTAGGGTTAACCTCACCTGGTTATGAGGTCATTTATTACCCTGATGAGTGCCCCAGACACAGGCCCGGCCCTCCAGTCTCTCTCGTCGTCTGCTGTTTGCCGTCCTCTCAGTTATCTCTCCGCAGTTCCCCCCAAAACAGATTAACAGACAGAATCGTTTGGAGATTTCACCCACAGCGAGTTCTTAAAGGTAAAACTAATCTATTTCCTATATATGAAAAAAACCTATTTCCTAAACGAAAAAAAAATTCATTTCCTAAAAGAGAGAACATTTTTTTCTTGAAGGAAAAAAAAAATTATTTCAAGCTATTGCAAGCAAATACAAAACTCAAATAGTTCTCAGTGGAATTGATCGTTCTTCTATTTATAATTTCGTCTCGATTAAACTTTGTTCGCCGTTTTGTGTCAATATATTTCATCGTCTTTATTAAAAAGGGGTGGAACTTAAGACAGGGCACAAAGGAACGGAGTTGCCTGTACAAATACCCGCGTGAGATCGCTTTCCGTTTTGTCAACACGTTTTGTGGACAGCGATAACGGCCGTCTGCAAATCAATGAGGACTGAAGCCAAAAACAGCTAAGGTCTTCAACTAATTCTCGATTTCATCGGTGGAGAATTTTCATGGAGATAAAAGGATGCAAGGAAAACTGATTTTTTCGAGCCTTCGTTTCAAAGGGACAAACTATGCTCTAAATAATAATATGTGTCACAGATACGTGTATATAATGGTATTCAGTCTTTGATTGTATTTTTGTAAAGCCTTTTTTTCTGCCCGACGAGGGTATAATTGTGACAAGAATAAATTATCTATTCTTGTACCAATGAACTTGACGCTATACTATCGTTGTGCTGTAAACAAGGACGAAGCAGCTAACCTTTTGAATAATCTCAGTCGTTGTAGCAGGGGAGTAAAACTTATATGGAAGTAACAATTATTAATGTTCTAATTAGGGAGACCAAATCTTTCTCTAATTTTCTTTGTGACGACAGGTAAGAAAGTAAAATGTTGATACGGTATGTTGTCGGTACGATGGGACATCTATCTATATACTCGTTATAATATTTCAGTTGTGCTCAAGTCTAAAAAGAGCATATCTCACATTGTAGGCCAACGCTTTCGTCCTCAAACTTCAAAACTCAAATGAACAGCTGCACTGCGATCAAAATCTTCGCTCCCCAAGGGTTCGGTATATGCACACACAGAAACACACACACACACACACACACACACATACACACACACACACACACACACAAACACACACACACACATACAC
>NW_004798452.1:75666-76947 GCF_000002075.1 Aplysia californica
CACACACATACACACACATACATACATTTATACACATGCGTGCACATCATCTCTGCCTTTCTGTAACCTCTTGTGTTTCAAGACTGACCCTGACTGTATTTAGAATTAGGTCGCTACAAGCAGAAGAATACATGCATGCCTCGCATATTAATAACCTTTTCCATTCTTGGCAGTCTTTTGAAGTTGGTGTTTGTTTTGAAAAAAATGTTCTAAAGCAAAAGGTCAGCGTTTATTATCGAAAGAGGTAACGTTCAACTTAGATTTCTCTCTCCACCACATACCTAGTGTTGTCTCACGACACCCAAAACTCTCTGAGACCAACCCGCTCACAGCTCAGAAACATAAGCAGAGACTACTACAACAACTACACCAGCAACAACAACAACAACATCACCACCAGCAACAGCAGCAGCAGCAACTACAACTACAGCACCAATGGACACCGCCGCCGCAGCTCCTGAAGGGTAGACGTCGCTCCAGTCTATCCAACTGGTCCTTGGAACAGCGCGGCGGGACAACATGGCGACTCGGGAGGCGGGGCTTAGACTCCTACGTCACTTCCGACAGGCGCAAGTTTCTGCGTAAAACTCTGTCTCAGGGAGACTTTTCCAAGATGTTGCCCGTCAAGTCCTTCATGGTGAGAGGTTTCTCGTTCAATTATACAATACATCCCGCCTCTGTAAAGACCAAAAAGTGTTGATAGGGGCGTTAAACCCATACACTCAAATATATACACCTCCGTCTCTTAGTTCACATAAATGTGTTGACAGGGGCGTTAAGATCATACACGTACTTACTTTTATATACATACATAGCGTTTCTTGATAACCTAATAGTATTGATAGGGGCTATTAATTCATACGTGTACTCGTCTTATTTATACAATGCATTCTGCCTCTGAAATAACCTAAAAGTCTTGATATGAGCATTAAACCCACATTATTACACGTACGTGCTTACTTACACAAAACACTGGAATGTGGGACGATAAAGGCCCACTAGGTTGTCTCTTTGCGTTGTTCTTGTGTGAGTTTTACGACAGATCAGATATACTTTGGGCACTTTGGGGCTCCGGGGGTAATTATTTGCTTGGCCAGACTCTCAGTAAGCATGCAGATCGACACTGAACTCATAGACAGAAGATGCATAGTGGACGTTGAGAAATATACCACTTATACGAGGGAAATAATAATTGTGGCGTATTGGTTTTACTCTTCTTGCAGGGGAGTTTTATCCCCTGATGGTAGCAGAGTTGACCACGAAATAGAAAATCCCCCCCCC
>NW_004798452.1:79656-80652 GCF_000002075.1 Aplysia californica
AGGACGTCGGTGTTTAGACGTTCCGGTGTATGTGTGGCAATAACATTCTCTGGTGAAGCGCCACTTCCCAAAAACGTTTTGCTTCCCAGAGCTGCCGTAAAAAGTAAAACCTACAAAAACATAAAAACCCTTTTTTCATTCATCTTTTCTCGGAAATTTCCCCAGGTTCGAAGCCAAACGAGTTATCATTCGTCAGGGCCATCTGGCGGACAACTTCTATTTCATCTTGTCTGGTACAGGTGAGTCGGGTCAAGGTCATTGGAGGGATGTGACGTAGCCAGTCAGATCAACGTCAGTGAAGAAATGTGACGCAGCCTGTCAAATCAAGGTTATAGAAGAAATGGGACGTAGTCAGTCAGATCAAGGTCATAGAAGAAATATCAAATAACCACACAGATCAAGCCCAGTGTAAAATATTATGAGGTCAGTCAGATCAAAATTTCTGAAGAAACGTGTCATGAAAAGGGCTCGCCGTCCCTTTGGTTCATGTAATCTTTAAAATTATGCATGTCCCTTCAGTTCATTTGTTGAAACACTGCACAAGAACGATATATTATTGAGAGGAAGAAGGAGTAGAGATACGGACGGTATAGACATTCGATAGGAAAGAAGGAGGAGAGAATAGATAAGGACGATGTCTGATGAGAAAGAAGGAAGAGAGATAAGGACGATAGATGTCTGATAGGAAAGGAGGAGGAGAGATAAAAGTGATAGGTGTTTGAAAGAAAAGAAGGAGCATTCATCTGTGAATGTCTTCCCACAGCCGTGGTTATCGTGATGGACACAGACAAACACACAGGGGAACAGAGGGCGAGGACGGCCGCCCTGCTTGGGCGAGGGAAAAGTTTCGGGGTGAGTTGCTTGACGCACTGTGTTTGTTGTCAGTTTGAGATCTCATAACTTTTCTACCTGAGGCGTCTCTCCAACATAATGTGTTAACAATATTATGGTACTGTTGATGTTTTAGGCATTACTTGGTGAAAGGAGTAATAATAA
>NW_004798452.1:82621-84286 GCF_000002075.1 Aplysia californica
TGGGGGTGGGGGTGTTTCTTTTTTAAAAAATGAAGAATAGTTGTTTTCTATGGATATATCAGTGAATGTGGTATAGTGTAGCCAACGTATTACCTCTAAAAAGATATGTCCTTTTATTTTTAAAAAAAAAGAGTGGTTTGGCTCGAGTATGATGGAATAAAGCCTTTTCTTCTTGACTTTTTTAAAATGGAAAAATGTACACGTGTGCACAACAACAACAACAACAACAACAACAACAACAACAACAACAGCAGCAGCAACAACAACAGCAGCAGCAACAACAACAAAAACAAAGGCAGAAACAGCAACAACAAAAAAGATTAGTACAGCTTCATTTTACCCCATCTTGTCAAAGTTTTACGCAATTCTTCTACGAAGTCTTGCCAACGTGTGTGCATGATTGTATATGAGCATTATAACTAAGTTTCTTTTTTTTTAAAACCCAGCTGACCCTTCGCACGTTGTGATAACCACACCTCCTCTGCTTCCAAAGGTCAAAGTTCCCCTCGTTTACTACTCGACACATCACTGAAACTGCCTCAACCCCCGAGACTCCCACTCATTTCTTCACGCGATTCCAATAACCGACAAGACTGGATTCAGAATCTCCGAGAAAAGGCGAAGAAGAAGCGGATTACTTTGTTCACGAACAGAACGCCAAGCCAAAGTAAGTGGTATCGGAACTAGAATAATTAATATTCACTTTTACCTGTCCTTGAAGGTGCTGTGGCAGAGCGGTTAGTGCGCTCGTCTCCGAAGTGGAAAGTCCTGGTTCGAGCCTCTGTTCGAACACGGATTTTTTTTCCGACCCCTCCTGCCTACCCAGCAGTAACGGGTACCTGACTTCGAGTAGGGGGAGTAAAGGCGGCGTGGAAAGGAACTGACTGGACACCGTACCACAATATGCCGAAGGCCCAGGTGTCTCACTAACAAATCAATCCTCAATGTCCGGATCGGATGCGGGAACAACTTTACTTTATCTATACTTATTTGTTGGCACAGTGGGAAGCAAGTCATACGAGGCATCAAGAATGAGACATGCTGAAGGCAAGAGAGTAGCCCGCACGCTCCACACATCCACTGGTGGAAATGAAGTTTTTGAATTCTCAAAATGTGGTCAATAGAATTGGTTTCAGTGACCGAAGCAGAAGCCACAAAACTTTATTTCTTCTTTGTGCATTAAGAAATTAGTATTCTACAAGCCCATTGGTCGGCATGAGACATTGACGAACTATGATTATTTTCATCATTCTCTGTGGTTATTTTCTGACCACGGTAGAGCCACTACTTCCTTCTCCTGCTTTCTCACACACATAAAATCGCCTTTCATATTTTCACCCATCTGGTTTAGGCTATTGCTGAAAGAGGACACTGGTATGATAATAAAATGTCCTGTCCAAGTTGATTGTCAGTCCCCATACCTCACAACAAATCTTGTCTGACGATCCGTTTGTTATTTCTTAGTATAGATCTATAGATTCTAGGCTTTTCTTGTAAACTGTTTCCACCTCCCATCGACACATTTTCAGATCATTTAGAAGGCGGGCTGCTTCAACTCTGCCTTCAGTGGCAACCCAGGCTGGGCGGGATACTGCATCTCAGTAGACAGATGGAGATTTGTACTCAATGGAAAAAAGTTTCCCATACATTAGATTCGAACCCACA
>NW_004798452.1:84386-85385 GCF_000002075.1 Aplysia californica
GCCTACCCAGCAGTAACGGGTACCTGACTTCGAGTAGGGGGAGTAAAGGCGGCGTGGAAAGGAACTGACTGGACACCGTACCACAATATGCCGAAGGCCCAGGTGTCTCACTAACAAATCAATCCTCAATGTCCGGATCGGATGCGGGAACAACTTTACTTTATCTATACTTATTTGTTGGCACAGTGGGAAGCAAGTCATACGAGGCATCAAGAATGAGACATGCTGAAGGCAAGAGAGTAGCCCGCACGCTCCACACATCCACTGGTGGAAATGAAGTTTTTGAATTCTCAAAATGTGGTCAATAGAATTGGTTTCAGTGACCGTAGCAGAAGCCACAAAACTTTATTTCTTCTTTGTGCATTAAGAAATTAGTATTCTACAAGCCCATTGGTCGGCATGAGACATTGACGAACTATGATTATTTTCATCATTCTCTGTGGTTATTTTCGGACCACGGTAGAGCCACTACTTCCTTCTCCTGCTTTCTCACACACATAAAATCGCCTTTCATATTTTCACCCATCTGGTTTAGGCTATTGCTGAAAGAGGACACTGGTATGATAGTAAAATGTCCTGTCCAAGTGTGATTGTCAGTTCCCATACCTCACAACAAATCTTGTCTGATCAACCGTTTGTTATTTCTTAGTATAGATCTATAGATTCTAGGCTTTTCTTGTAAACTGTTTCCACCTCTCATCGACACATTTTCAGATCATTTAGAAGGCGGGCTGCTTCAATCCTGCCTTTAGTGGCAACCCGGGTTGGGCGGGATACTGCATCTCAGTAGACACATGGAGATTTGTACTCTATGGAAAAAAGTTTCCCACACATTAGAATCGAACCCATATCTTCTGTGGGCCACGGCAAAGGGCGTAGCCTAACCAATACACCACAGCCGCCGATTTCTAACCATTTGTGTTTATCACTGTGGACGAATGTAAATTAAGCAAAATAGTAAAAGGAAACTAAAACGATTTCTGCCCCCCCCCCTCCCCT
>NW_004798452.1:87848-89501 GCF_000002075.1 Aplysia californica
TTCTTCTTCTTCTTCTTCTTCTTCTTCTTCTTCTTCGCTAAAGACGGTACGGTGTCGTCTTTAATTGACCATCTTCTGATGAGCTTGTAATCAAATCCCGGATTACGCAAGGACATGATATAATCTTCTCTCTATGTAATGCCTGCAGATCCAGCCACTGCCATCAGAGGAAAGTCTTCAAGCCCAGCTCCAGGACATGGCCAACTGGAAGGCATATCGGAACCGGATGCTGCACACGACACTCAGTTCTCTTAACGTGAATGGAGAAAATCGAGCTTGACATTCTGTTGATTTCTGGACCTCTTTGTCAGATTAGGCTTCTATGTTCTAGAACAGGGATGGAAAAGTGTGTCCAAGTTGATGGCCGGATTAAGCGATTCCAAATACAAATATCTCACGGGCCATCATCATCATCATTGCCTTTCTCCCCCTGGATCAGGATATAGGCCACGAACAAACACTTTCCACCTTTCCCTATCCTGGGCTAGTCGCTTGATGTCACTCCATGTCTTCCCACTTTTCTGTACTCATCCCTTTCCGTGACTCTTCTCACGGGCCATAGCCATAGAAAATAACATGTAATTGGATGAAATCGGTTGATGAAATGCCCAAGCTCCCCAAAATGAGACTAACAGTTGCACTGTGGCATAATATATTATATCACTGTCATTCAAGGGAACTGGGCCGGAAACTGTTGATTTTGGTTTTCAAGACGGACGGTTTTTTGTCTTTTTATGCTATGTATCCAGTCAACAGAAATGTAGTTTCTTAGAAGACCGCTGAGAACATCGTGTGAAGGAAAATAAATCAAACGAGGCAGTGCTTGATGAAGCCCACGTGGGACTGGGACGCTCACTGTTAAAAACAATCAGGAAACTACGAATGCAGTTTTTGGGACACCTGAATATACATAGGTCTTGAACATCTAGCTCTCAGTGGCAAAGTTGAAGGCAAACGAGACATGAGTAGGCCCAGAGCAACCTACTTACGGAACCTAAACAAATAGGTAACGGGGAAAGATAGGGGAAACGTAGCTTTTTTACCATAACCGTCTATGTCTGCCGCACATCTGGGACTGGATGATAATGATCCAGTCACCACGGGCCACATTCAATATTAGTTACTAGGTTTACTTGCAGGCTGTAGTTTGCCATTATAACTGTTCTGGAAGAAAATGACCGCCTGAAAAGGCAGGGACATTTTCCAAAACTTGTATGCGCTATGCTATGCTGAAAAAAGGGGGGGGGGGTATTCTGGCGACGCCATACTGTCAACAGTCTGTGTCTGGTGGAGATTTATACAGCACAGGTTTATTTCTTCATGAAGGCTAAAGGCCAGTTTATTTGAGATTTATATTATACATGACCCAAGTTAGATCTGAATTTATCACCATCAAAGATCTGAAGTACAGCTGCTATCATAATTTACACTGTATTACATGTAGATCTAATTGCTTTTATTTGAGTCCCCACCGCTAGGAATAATGCACAAAGGTACGAAAGAAAACTACTTTCTAGGGCATCTGGAATCCAGAGCATTATACTACTAATAGTAATAATACATGTCATCGTACACAACACTTTTGTTGCTAAAACAGAGCAGTAGCTCGATTTTCTGATACCAGATGTCTAACGGCATATATATATATATATA
>NW_004798452.1:91225-93601 GCF_000002075.1 Aplysia californica
GTCTGTCTCCTTACAGTCTCCATTATAATCTGGCTGGAGATCCGTCGGACTGGTCCACACAGGATAGTACAAAGGTCTATCTGCTCAGTACTTAGTTTTGAGAACTTTGACATTAATAAAAAGTTTGAGTTTCACAACATGTCAGCCTTTTTCAGTTTAGTTTTAATAAGTGCTTTACGGCGCTTGCAACACAATGAGGTAATACACATGCCGAAGATTAGAGGTGTTACAAGAGAGTAACAAATACAAAAAAGATAAGAACGATAGATGTTTGATGGAAAAAGTAGCCCTATTTTTAATGCAATTCTGTGAATATCTTGCGAACTACTCTGAGTAATCTTACGATTTTGATAGAGCAGATAGAACATTTTGTTTCTGACTCGATGGCCTAAGTAACTCAAAGCGGTCCAAAAATGTGAGATAGAACTTTGTAATTCTAACGAACCGATTTAACTGACTGGACAAACTCGAATGCGGCGTCGCTTTTTTAAAGAGAAGTAACCGCAGCAATACACATCATTAATTTATTTTTTAGCGTTATCTCCCTTTTTTCAGTATAACGTAAGTTTAGTCTCCGGAGCACACAACATCTCTACATGTTTGTAATAGTAATTATTATTATATGTATGTGTATCAGACACATAAGGATGCACACACACACACACACACACACACACACACACACACACACTCACACACAAACATTCATATAAACACACCCATACAAACAAACAGACACACACACATATATTATATACAAACACACACGCATACACTCTCTCTCTCTCTCTCTCTCTCTCTCTCTCTCTCTCTCTCTCTCTCTCTCTCTCACACACGCACACACACACACACACACACACACACACACACACACACACACACACACACACACACACACACACACACACACACACACACACACACATACCTCGATCACTATATATTAAAGACTTTAATAGGTGACATCGAGATTGGAACATTTCAATTACATCCTTCAAACTTTTTGTCACACTTCAACGGCATAGCAATTTTAATATTATTTGAATATGTGGCATTTTCAAATACGGTTTAAAAAATCATTTTCACCTTTGACTTTGTGCATGGTGCTATTCCAAAGCCAAATAACGGTACTGGTTATAATATTATTATTGTCTAACTCAGGCACTGCATTTACACTAAGTCTGTGCACTTTTAGAACACAAAAAATATGTTTCTATATATACAAATATAACATACATGTCAATGTGCCATACTTGTATTTACATAGCATTATTATGCATGAAATTTGTATTCAGTTCTGAAAATCAGACTGAAGCATTCTTTGGTCATTTCAATATTACTGTACGCCTGAGAAGCACAGGCCCCTAACAGCAGAGCCAGAGAGAAAGATACACGCCACAGAAATAATAATAATAATAATAAATAGCATTTATACTGAGCATTTCCATTTCCTAAAAGATGCTCAATGCGCATTACAATGAAAAAGACATCACATCTTAGAAATTAATCGACAAGTGTGTACGTAAAACAAAGTATTATACATGTAATATAAATGCATATATGTGTAAAATTTTATACGAGAAAAACAGTCTCGCAGTGAGGTTGAAAATGTGTTCACTAAAAATATACTATGCAATAAAAATTTACGAACGGTCAAAATAAAGTTGAAACGTGAGTAACTAGAAACATTCTTTAAAACATTAATTCTATACAGATAGAAAAACATACAGAAATAAGATACGTTCGAAGACTTTTAGGCATATCCTACAGAGGTCATGTTACAAATTACAAATGAGGAGGTGAAAAACAGAATCAGGCATGATGCCACTGGGCCCTATAAAGATCTTCTCACCACTGTGAAAAACCGCAAACTGAGATGGTAGCTAATAGGCACAAGATCAACAGGACGCTACCAAAGATGATCCTACAGGGAGCTGTAGGCTAAAAATGAAGGAACGGAAATGCAGACAGAAAAAGAAACGGGAAGACAAGATAACGGAAAGGAGAGGCTTATGGTTGGGTGAAGCCATTCGAAAGGCTGCAAATACATGTAGAGAAGAATGGAGAAAAGTGGTTGCCCGAACATATCTTGATATCTCAACGGTCATCTAGACTAAGGGATAAGTCATTATGCTTAAGTCTTTCCCATTAGAAGTAGGGGTCTTACCTGATATTTGGTGCCTGGGGAAAAAGAGGGGACATTAGAATTATAGGACCAATGTGTGTGTGTGTGTGTGTGTGTGAGAGAGAGAGAGAGAGAGAGAGTGAGTGAGAGAGAGAGAGAGAGAGAGAGAGAGAGAGAGAGAGAGAGAGAGAGAGAGAGAGAGAGAGAGAGAGAGAGAGAGAGAGAGAGAGAGAGAGAGCGTCAGCAGTTTG
>NW_004798452.1:94205-125260 GCF_000002075.1 Aplysia californica
ATATATAACAATTTTTCAACATTTATATTAATGTGTAGATCTATACGTATGCGACTAATCAAATAGTAAGTACCCAGAACAGCACTTTTGCGATCGGGGAGGGGGGGGGATTCTCTCTCATTTATTCTGAGACTAAACAAAGAAGGAGGGCGGCTGCTAGAGGTGTGGTCCGCGTCTAAGGGGTGATAGCTATACGTTCATACTATCCGAGAATCTGGGTGGTAGTCAGAAACAAAAAGATAGACATACAACGCTACGCACCAACACACAGTTAATAGTAATATTGTAGACTCCCATTATATCTACCAAGTGGCCTGCTCTCTTCTCAGTGGCTAGCCTTTAGGCTACACAGCGACTGTCCGTGTTCCCTCCCACAAGCATCAAGCACCCCAAGAGCGATGCTCGCGCTTCCTTCGCTCGTGTACACGTCTCTACTCTCTTCTTCGTTCGTTTCAAGAGGGCCGATGGGTGTGAGTGTGAGTGTGAGTGTGTGTGTGTGATGTATACAGTGGTGTGTGCTGTGAATGAAGCATCAGGTCCTACGTGTGAGTATTGCGTTAGATTCTATGCTTGAAAGCCATTGAGTGTAAGCACAACACAAATTGTATTACCCTACTGTATGTATTTGTTTTGAGTTGAAAAATCGAGATTTTACAGGATAGTTGGGCCAGCATTTTATTTGATGAAGATGAGCAAGGATTTGCTTACTTGTAAGTGAGCTGTAAGTTGTATGTGTTCTGTCTGCGATGAGGATGGCGAGTTGTGAAGGAGTTCCCCCTTGTTAAAAGTTATCCTGATTGCTGAAGGCTACGTGTCAGTGGTCACAAGCGAACGGTAAGTTCACTTTGAGAACTTGGAGAACTTTATGTTGAATTTGTTTGAAGTGAAAATCACAAAGGGTGAGAAAAAAGTACTATTTCTACAATTTAGCAGATAATTTTGTTGCGGTCCAGCGTACAGATTTGGAAGGGTTTTGATGGACTCTCCATCTCTGTTTATCTTGATCGGAGGGAGCTTATTTTGATTTGAATCCCCCCCCAAAAAAAAATACCCACAAAAAAAACAACAACAACACATCAACAACAACAATGTAATGTAACAACATACAAACAACCCCAGCTAAACATACTAAAAACCACAACGAAACAACACTGATGGTACCTTTCCAATGTTGTATTGAATTATATTTGTTGTAAGCCTTGATGACAGTTGTATAGTATACATTCAGTCTGTGATGATATTATGTGTTGTCTTATTGTACTCCCTTCGCCTAAGTGCAACATAAATTACAGAAATTTTGTCAAACTGATTCTAATATTTTTTATATAATACAGAAAACAGCTTTACCTGTATTGGGCACATTCATTTTTTATTTTTTTTGCTCGAGACACCTGGATTTGTAGGCGGACTCTGTAGTGTACGTAGGAAGCTATATGTAGGTGTACTCTGTAGTGTACGTAGGAGGCTATATGTAGGTGTACTCTGTAGTGTACGAAGGAGGCTATATGTAGGTGTACTCTGTAGTGTACGTAGGAGGCTATATGTAGGCGTACTCTGTAGTGTACGTAGGAGGCTATATGTAGGCACCATTTGCCTTTGCACAGAGAATAATTTCACTGCTGACTTCTTGATCAAACTTAATATTAGCCTACTATAATTTGTATTATGAGATTCTCACCAGGTCAATCAAATCTCAGTAATCTTAATTAATAAAAACCAAAGACTTCCTTATACCCTCAATGTAGGGCTGACCTGTGAAATAATAGCCCAGTGGGTATCTAGCTGATTGTATGCTATTCTGTACAATGAAAATCAAATACAATTTGCATTTGGTGATTTGTTTCTGGATGCTCAATATGCACTAAGAAACGTTTTCCACCATTGACTTCGAGATTACAGAATTATGAAAGGGCTACACAGCAAACTTTTGAAAGACATCATATATTTATATCAAAGTATGAGATTCTGGTGTTTACAACTCTCTCCACATGGCTAATGACATCCTCCTTTAGTTATAGCTTCAGCAGGTAGATTTATATACGTAATTTTGAGTCAGAAAGACAGATTAACTGGAAAATGAAAAAGATATCTTGACTTCTTTCTCTACATCCAGCTGATGGTCATAGAGGAGGAATAATCCAGAATCTGTGTGACAGGTGATAGTGGTCACCATGGGAATGTACCACAACAGAAGTATATGGTGTACAGGCGGTGGTGTGTTGTGTATCGCCAGCTTCCTGTTCGGCATCTTCCCCAGCTTGCCGATCAGTGTGGCAAAGGCTGTGGATGTGACATTTATTCCGAAGAACATTTTGATCTTTGGCGGTAAGTAGTCTCATAATACTAGAAGACCTCACAGAGATTTTTTTAACTCACTGTTAACATTCTTTTTAAAATTTTTAATTTTTACCATTCCAAGTTACTTTGTAATCATGAGTTCAGGTCTTATCTTTTGGTGGACAAATTCCTGTTTTAATAATTTGGTATGTAAAGAAATGGGGTTCGACAGAACAAAAATTCCATAAGATTGAGGAAAAAACAACTTTGTGGGTAGTAGGCCCGACTGGTAAAAAAGCATTGGCAAAGCAAAAGGAGATAAAGTGTAATATATATATGTTAGTGGAATAAATGGAGTTTGTTTCCTTGACAAAATTAGTTCTCATTTTGTGTGTATTTATTTTGTTTATTTAATTACTCTTCACCTGCACTACATTATTCATAGTAAATCAGTATTATATATGGGCTCAGACTTCATGAAGAAGTGCATAAATGTGGAATGAACGTGACACTGAAATTTTGATATTTGTCCTTCACTTTCTCCCTGGTAAAGGAAATATCATCAGATGCACTCTATTATTATAAAATGTTCAGCTGGATACCCTGAGACTTTTGTGAAGATTGCGGATGACGAAGAAGATTATAAACCTGAAACTACCACATTTTACTGACTCAATGTTTTAATTTCTGTTCAGGAAATGGTTTCATCGGAAGCAGCACTGCGGAGCGCCTCATCGCTGCAGGTCATAAACTGACCTTGGTCAATCGCGGCAACTGGTACTGGGACACAGGGTTCTACGTTCAGCCGCACGTGCAGCACATCATGTGTGACAGGATGCAAGCGGTGAGTTATTTCACAAAACCCAACTCATGCAAGGTACAAGAACGGGATGGAAAATTTCGGCTCAGGGGATAGGAATTTTTGTAGATTTTTGAAAGAGGAAGAAATAATAAGTTCCAAAACTGACAGCCTAAATTTGTACTTTGGACAAAAAAGTCATCTTCAGGCTCATACTTTGCAATAGTTATGCTCAGTTTTTGTCTCAGAAAAGGGAAGAAAGAGAAGTAGACTTATACCTTGTGTACTCTGACAATAACATTAATTCTTTTGATTTAGGCGAGAACAGACAGATTTTAAAAAATTAATGGGGCTGTTTGTTTTTCAAGGTCATGAGTAAAATTAGTCGTATTGTGCCAAAATTGTAGCTTTTGCCCCATCCATGAAAAGAAAATGTAGCTGTCCTGACTCAACTTGATGGAACCAATTTGGAGTGTGTACTGGGTATTAAACTGCAGTTCACTGCGAGTCCACTTGATGATGGCTACTCTTTGCCAGAGATGGATGAGTTCTGCAGTAATATATTGATAAGAGGTAGTTAAATAGTAAACCACTATAAGATTGCCTCTTGTATAAATTTGAATGGCATCATAATTCTTTTTGTCAGTTCAAATTTTCATTTGAATTATTGGATACCGCGCTTTGTTCTGCATATTTTATTCTGTTAATTTTTTTAAACCTAAATTGGGGGATGTATGATTAATTGGAAACCGAAAATATATGTTATGACGCAATGGAATCTGGCGCTTGTCAATTTCTGGGCAAAAGAAGTTATTGGTACCATCTTAAAGCTTGTTCATAATTTGTCTTGCTTTTAATATACAAATATCTGAGATCGGTAAACTCCAAAGACTAAGTGTCCTTGGAAACTGCAAATTTATATTTTTTTGTGGCTTTGATTAACATTTTTCAATAAAATCTATTCAGAAATGTGTTTTTAAATGGATGTAAAATATGTTGAGCAAAAAAAAAGAAAATTCGAACAAAATTGCCCAACAGCCAGGAAAATGCTGGTTTCTTCGATTTCATTATTTTGACGAGCACCTGATTTCACCACAATGCCTCACATATGTAGATGATGTTGATGTTTTGGCTAACTTGTGACCTCCCCATCTAGGCCAGCAAATGCTCTGGTTTGGTCGACTTTGTGTACTACAGTGACAAGATCGACGCCGTGGTCGACTTTAGCGCCTACCACCCTCAGTCAGTGGCAGATACTCTCAGCGCGCTGGGCGGGAAAGTCCGGCTCTACATATACATCAGCACCGACTCTGTGTATGAGGTAAGGTCTGAAATTTCTTTATGTTCTGTCACACTCTATGGAACATTACAGCAACTGCAGCAAACCTGCACTTATCACTTCTTGGTAATGGACAGAAGGGCGAGGGCACAGCTGTTGCGGGATTGATAACAACAACAACAACAACAGCAACTTTATATTCTTACAGGGGATGCTCTGGACACAGTTTTAATTATTTGTCGTTGTACACACTTAGAAGGAAATATTGGCCCAACTCAAGGCAGGGAGATCCAAAACCTACGGGAGCCTGGAGGACCTGACTGTGACGAACCGTAGCATTCGCACCAGAGAAAGGGATGTCCATTTAAAGATGAACAAGAAGCTTTGTATTGACAGTGTTTTTCTTTTATTTTAAAATCATATTGAAAACAAACTATTCTATGGCATTTCAATTTGAAATGTCAGCAAAACTTTTAATTTGATCGCTGGCATCACATGTGTAATCCTTTAGTCTTTTAGGGTTAAGATCGTAGCAGTAATTGAAGAATAACTTGAGTAGTTTCTGAAACTTTAATTCTTTAGACCGGATATTTTTTTAAATGAGAGGAGCTATATATGAGAATGATACTGAAAAAGTTTAAGCTTTCTATAATTTGACTGCTGGTAATTACTCGACGTGGGCCATTATCTTCAAGCCTCTTTCAGAAAAATCCCAAGCATTCACTTTTCATGTTGAGATCCTTTTTCAGGAACCACTCTTAGTATCATATTTTTAGCTCTCCAGGTAGAATTTTGGGTTAAGGGTTAAGAATAGTGTATGTTACATTTTGTTTTTATTTCGTGCTGCAGACTTGTTTGTACCCACCCTTTAAATAATGAAATAACTTCTTTTTTTAGGTGTCTGCCAAGAACCATACAGAACCTTCACTGGAAAGTGATGCAGTTCGACCATCTTCAGAGGAGAAGCAGAAAGAATTTGCCGCCCAGGAGAGCTACGGTCACCGCAAACTTGAGTGCGAAGAAATTCTCGCCGACTACAGACAGAACAAGTACGGTCCTCCGTATGTCTCACTCCGACTCCCCGATGTGTTCGGGCAACGCGACAACACCTACAGATGGTGGATTTATCAGCTGTGGATGAAACTACGCCCGTATCTCGAGAAAGACATTGTTGTCCCTTCAGAGCTGGAGAAGAAGCCGATCAGTTTAGTGTACGTCAACGACGTTGCAGACTTGATCACCCAACTTGTGGAGCATGTCCCTCCCGAGGCCATCGATCAGGCCTTCAATTTGGCATTGGAGGAAACTCCGAGTCTCATGGAAATTCTACAAGACATTAGGAGTGAACTGAACCTGCCAGACTTGAAAATTGTCCTGGACAACAAACCGGATACTATCCGTCTGTTTCCATCAGTTCATCAAGGCCCTGTGGATATATCCAAGGCTCGGAAGGTCTTGAACTGGCAACCGACGGAGTGGAAAAAAGCTGTTAAGGAAACTGTGAAGTTCTACGAGTCAGCGATCCGCACAGTGCATTTTGATAAGGCAAGAAAGGAAATGATTCGTACAATGCAGACATACTTTACGTCAAAACCATACAATGTTATTCGAGGTCTCCGAGACATTTATGGACTGAATTATCCTGAGCCGAGGGATGAACTGTAAAATAGGCTCGTACGATATTCGTAAAGCAAATGAAGTGCTTTCTGGTAGTTAGTGTTAGAGCCCACCGAAAGTTTCAAAAGTGACAGCGTTACAGGGCACTGAACAAAAGAAATTAAATTCAACCACATGTACCTGATCGAGTCAATAATGTCTAATAATTTGTTGGTCCTTTTTATAAGCCTTGGAGCCCAAAACAGTTGACTTGGTTCAATTGTGAGCTTGACAGAGTTGGATTTGAAATCACTTTCTTTGGGGGGGAGTTTCTGTAAGAAATATATGAAAGTTGAGCTCAAATTCAGTATCTTTTTACATTTCTAAAGCTTGGTTTGATTTTGATACATGATGGTGTGCTATGGATTACATTGTCCATATTTTTTATGTTTGCCGTGTCAAAGTGAAGTTTTTACTTGTAAACCTAAAATAATATGCTCTCATTTGAAAAAACTTTAAAGTTATCAGCCCTAGATGTTATATCAGTGCCTCTCCTTTAGACTATGTAGTTTCAAAACAACTCATTGTATGAAAAATAGTTTTAAAAATAGTAACATGTTAAGACACGAGGATTCAATGGTCACTGATTAGTCACTTTTGATTCATCTGGTAAAAGGCTCATTGGTGCAATACAAGATTGTAAGAGCTGATCTCAGTAAGCCACTAGTAGCTGAGAAGGACAATACCAAACAATGCCCAAACTAATATTTCTCTTGTGTAATTTGTAGACTGCATAAGTGAAATTAGGCATTAGACTCTATCTCTATGCACTTACACTTGAATGGCTATTTCTCTGTTAAGCAACTTATATGAAGCATAGAGACAGCACTTTTTAGGGTGAGGGTTCACATCTTATGCTCCTACATCAAGATAAAGAGATATTTTTTACTGTCTTCTGTGAATATGGCGAATTTCTGACTTTTTTGGTGTTTTTTATTTTCATTTTTGACGGACTGGTTCCCAAGTTGGCATGATGAAACAATAACTATAACTAGTATAACATCGCTGACAACATACATGATCTTTCTGATGAAACAAAATACTTATACTATTCTATAGTTTCATCAGTTAATATTCCGTCCTACATACTGTATACTTTCACCAGTATGAACCATGGCATTTGGTTCTTTCAACAGGAATTTGATGTCCCATTGCCTTTTTTGATGAATGAAAGGATGTGTGTCTTTTTATTTGTACTCTGTACATTTTGTTTGAGTGTGTGCTTATGTGTGAATATTTTCTTCATCTTCAAATGTGGCTAAAATCACTGTTCTAAATTCTCTCAAAAGTGGGAACAAAAATTTTGGATGGCAGCGCCTTATGTCTCAGGCAATGATCATCTTAGATGCACAATTAAGATTAGGAATAAAATCTCATACTCAGTCACATTGTTTGTTTGTGTAAAGAGGAGCAGAAGGACACAGTAAGTCATTTTGAGCAAGAAAAAAAGCAAAACAGACAAGACAGTGGGAAAGAAAAAAATTATAAATGACTTGCAACAAGTAATGCCCCCTAACCACAAATGATCACTCTTTTTGTGAGAAATGCACTCATCTCCTCAATAACTTTTGATATTCAGAACGATAGAGAAGAAGAACAATGTGAGAAAGCATTGGTTTCAACTAACCAACATTCTACTCTTTTCTGCACTTCCTTTGTGAGGGTCACATTCTTTTCTTTCACATGCTACATAATATGGTAAAAGTAAAATATAATGGGTTCTACATCCCTCTATTATGAGGCAGACAGAACCTCCAACTTCAACCATCCATCTCAGATTGGAAGGGTCAAGTGGGTGAAAAATCTTTGAAACTGCAAAAACAGGGCAAGTTTTTAAAATCTCCATTGGTGAAGGGTGCTGATAAAATGAGGTACTTCTCAGATTCAAGCCTCATGGAAATAGATACAATAATATAGGTGAGTTTTTTTTACCATTTATAAGCATGAAATAATAAAAGGCATTTTATAGTTTATGGCATCAATAGAAAATCAACAAATTTGACCCTGGTATCGATTTTTTGCCAATATCTCCGTTTGTGGATTACGAGAAGTAACTCATTTAGTCAGCATGCCTCACATTTGTGGTTTGAGCTATGGTCATCTGCCCTGTTGTCCAGCATTGATGCCAACAGCTATCGGTGTGCTGCATTAGTACACTTATAATGAAAGAAAGTCTTTGTAGTTGTTGAAAAAATGAATTTCTTGTGAAACTTGTTGATTTTAATGATTTTGCTGACGGTGCTAACATTTTAATTCTCATATATATTATATATACGTATGTATATAAACACATGTGTCAGTGGTGCTGCTATTATTTTGTGGAATTGAGTTTTCTTTGTACATTCTTCACTGATGGACAATTGTGTCACCGATGTTTTATAAACTATTTTTCATCCCCACCCAGGCAAGGAATTTGTATTATCTGTTGTCACTTTGGTGATATAATGCTTTTGGATGAACTTAGAAAAAAACAAATTAATAAAAAAAGCTTTTGTCTTTATCCCATGATTTGTTTTTGTTTCTGCACATCATGCATAGTTTGATGATAGCCATGAATCATTGAATTACCGGTACTTAAATTTAGTCTGGACTTGAAGGAAGAAGCTGTGTTCAAAGGGTCTAAACCTCAAATAACTTAAATAATCAATTATTATTATATTGGTAATATTACTTTGCAGAACAAAAGGTGGAATTTGTACAAAAGTTTTTATTCGCAGGTCAATCCACAGCATGGTTGACCATTTCATAAACAGGAGCAACAGGAGGTCAGATTCAAAACACAAAGACATACACATTCAACATATTTTTAAAAAATCAACCATATAGTCATCAGAAAAGCATGTATTTTGACATTTTAAAACAGTAACAAAAAACATCAGTCAAGCTTCCTGATAAATACCCCTTTTGTGTCGGTGCACTCCTTCAAGACAAACCTCATAAAGGTAAAACACTTTTTCACCTGTAACACTTTTGTTTGTTTTGGTAAGTGTTTTTACGGCGCTCGCAACTGCATAAGGTCATATGAGCGCGCGGGACACACCTAATATTTTCAGTTGGTAGGAAATTTTGAATTTTGCGCGGGTGGCAGCCGAAGCCTACTCTTATCGATTTTAGACCACCAAGGGATCTTTAACGTGCGCAGATTGCACACGGGCCCTCCGAGATTTTTTGCCCTTGTCCGAGAAGGCTAGGTGTACATCTTTCCTACCAGAAGATCAGGGGTGAGGCAGAAAGACAGCAGTTAGGAGGAGCCAAGGAGTAGCAGTAGAAAGGCTGCAGAAAGAGTCAGGAGCCCAGAGGAGGGGGCAAAGGACGTGAGGGGGTGGGGGCAGAAAGTGGAAACGAAAGCAGAAAACAGAACATTGCTAGAGAGCAGGAAAGGAGGTGAAAGGAGACAATTTTAGAGAAAAAAATTTTTTGGTCCCTTCCCGGATTCGAACCTGGGACCTTTGAATGAGAGGCCAACACCTTAACCTCTAGGCCACGAGAGCCCCCTGTAACACTTTGATACGGATAAAAGGGGGACTCCTAGACTGAACAAAATTTACTGATACCAGTAAACACAAAAATATGAATATTATATAAATCTTCATTAGATTTTAACAGAGTGTGAAGTCATCAATATTTTCAGAAACACAGAATAAATTTTCTTCCAGAACCCCCCCCCCTCCCCCATGATCCGCGTACGAGAAACAACAACGAACTGCATGGAAGTTTCTTACTTTCAGTTGTTCAGTCCGTTGGACAAATAACCCGTTTATTCGCACTAAAAGTGGTGAATATACACAAACCACAAAGAACTAGCTTGTCGATATTCTGTTTTTAAACAACTGAGGCTTTGCAAGCATTTTTAAACTGCTGGGTTTACTTTATAGTCAATTATAGTTGAACCAGCATATGTGGTCCCCAGCGTGAATTTTACCGGACCGCGTATGCTGCGGGAGTGATGCTCGGTGCGCTAAAGTGCCTTTATCCAGGACACAACGTGGGCCCCAGATGGGATTTGAACCAGCGACCTTACGGTTGCGAGTCCAAGAGCCTAACCGCTAGGCCAATAATGCAAATTTCAAGTTTCAAGGAAAATATTTACAAAAATCATGATTTCAGGCAAAATTCCTGAAGTTGTTCATTTCTGAATCACCCAGGACAAATTCATGACTGATGTACACCAGTGTCTTTATTTTCTCAAGCAGCAATAACGACAGTCAGTTACAAGCCCTATGATAATCAAATTTCTCACTTGACTCATAACCCTCGTCTATTACTTCAATAATATATTACATTCACATTTGCCCCTCTCACTTCCATTCTTTTCACGACAAAAGCACATTCTCTCTGCTTTCACAAAAGGTTCATCGGCTTTGTGTTTTGGATATCCCTTGTTCAATGAGCTGCAGGTCGGTGGCGTCCTCCTTGATGATGTTGATCAGGTGTTGGAGACCCTCCTGCTGCTGCTTCAAGATCTGGAACGTGAGAGACAAAAATCACATGAAAAAGTTGAGCTGAGATTTCTAATAGGAGAGAAAACGAAAAAAAAAGTGAACCTGAGATTTTTACGGTAGTTAATGAGAGAAAACATAAAAATTGAACTCAAGATCAGAGACAATAATCGAAAAAGTTGAGCTGAGATTGTTTGCCATGAGAGAAAACAAAAAATAGTGAACCTGAGATTATTGCGGTAGCTCACAAGAGAAAAAAAACAAGCAAAAGTTTGGTTTAGAACTTCAGCTTGGTGAACGTGCATGTCTGACTGAAGACAGTCAAGGAAGATGCTGTTTTTTCCTTTCCTAAAAAAAGAACCAGGCTTCATTTCTGACACATTTACCATCTCTCTACCTTTTCGGGGACGTAAACTGAGGCACAGTTTAAGGCACTCAAATGTTGCCATCAATATACTTCCATTTACTGATTTGGAAAAACCCATTTGAAGGAAGGAGAACATAAGAAAAAAGGGTACCGAATCTTTGCTGGGGATACAACATATTACCTTGTGAGAATCAACTGAAGACATATATATATGTCTTCCAAAATGTCAAATTTTTGTTTATACACAGTACTCAGTTGAAAGTTTACTGAAAGTAGCATTAAACAGGTTTGGCTCCCTTTGAAGAAGAAATTAGATTCACCCTAACATTTCATCTTGAGAACACACGTGTGTCTGCAGCTGACACTCGCAGCTTCGAGCGACACACTGCTGAGTCTCTTCTCACCTGTTTTATCTCCACTTGTGTCTCTGTGTCCATGTTGTAGCCCTGCTCAGAGCGACCTGACCCCGTCTGGATTTGCATGCGCATCTGAGACATCAGCTCATTCAGTCGGCCCTGAAAGAGAGAGAGTAGGCACAGGAAAAAAATAAGGTGAAAGGGAACATTTGCTGCACAGAAGTTAACACATCTAACTCTTTGTCCTTTTGCTCACTCTAAGACGACACTGATCAAATCAACAAACTTAAATGATCTCGATATACTTCCTGGTCATGTTCAATAGAAATTAAATGTGAATGGTTGGCCGGTGCCCTGATGTGGTTTGCTCATGTCTTTCGTATCAAAGATCCATTGTTCATATCTTTCCTCCTTTTCTTTGTATGTTACCCTCTGGGAGGCATTGCGCTGCCAAGAGCGAAATGCTCGCAGCTAAAGGGATTTGAAAACAACAACAACAACCCTCTGGTACTACTTCTAATATTAGGCATAAAAATAGCCTACATGTGTTTCAAGAGCCATAAAATTCTTACTTTAACTTAACTAAGAAATGAAATATTTCTCAGACACAGACAATTTCATCATTTGAAAGCGTTACATAATAATATACGGGCAACTGAGCGACTCTTGAATAGTGTACAGAGTGGGAGCTGGGAGGATTCGTACCTTGAACTGTGTGGGATGATTGAGCTCGCCTTGTAGCTGCTCCAGCTGTACCTTGAGAGTCTCCTCCTCCACCTGGATGGCGTAGCCCATCTTACGATAGACCTCCTGCTTCACAATCACCTGCCGGGATAGAGAGAGGAAGAGAGAGAGAGAGGGGTCAGTTTCTCTTGGCAGAAGAGAGAGAGAAAGAGAGAGAGAGAGAGAGAGAGAGAGAGAGAGAGAGAGAGAGAGAGAGAGACAGACAGACAGACAGACAGACAGACAGACAGACAGACAGACAGAGAAAGAATGAGAGAGAGAAAGAGAGAGACAGAGAAAGAGAGGGAGAGAGAGAGAGAGAGACAGAAAGAGAGAGAGAAAGACAAAGAGAGTGAGTGAGTCAGTGAGTAAAAAACAGAGAGAGAAAGAGAAAGACAGAGACCGAGAAAGACTGGGCCTGTATAACGTATTAAGACGCCCACCTTGAGCAGCCTATGCCCCAGCTCCAGGTCTTTCCTCTTGCAGTCCTCCAGTTTGGACAGCATGGTGCTGTGTTGAGTCTGCAGGTCCGTCAGATCGCCAGCTATTACCTGTTGCCATGAGAGGAGAACGTATCATTCCTTGTTCGTTTGAATAGAAGGAGGACCAAATCAATGCAAAAACCTTCATTTAGTTCTGGGAAAAAGACAAGACGGACAGACGGACAGACAGACGGACAGACAGACAGACAGAAACCACATAGGGTTGGTAACAAAAGTAGGACCTAACAACAGTGACGCCTTTCGCCTTTGAACTACTGTCAGGTCGCCGGCTATCACCTGTTGGAATAAGAGGGAACTGTTTTGTTTGTTTGAGTAAAGAGAAGCCCATAAACGCTTTAGTTTTAGTAAGAGTTTTATGACGGAACTTGCAGCACAATCAGGTCATATAAAAAATGCTGAAGATTAGAGGAGTTACAAGAAAGGAACAAACACAAAAAAGAAGGACAGTTAAGGATGATAGATGTTTGAGAGGAAAGAAAGAGCAAACCACACCTGAGTATCCATCAACTACACGCACCCATAGATGCAATAGTGGTCATTTAGTACTGGGAAAAAGACAGACAGATGGACAAATAGAAACAATATAGGGTTGGAAACAAAGTAGGACCTAACAACATTTATGCCTTCGAACTACTCACAAAAATGTTTTATGCCCTAATGAACGTAATTTTTAATTATCAAGAGACGAGCTGCTTTAACCCTGCCTGTCAGTCATCGCACACAACAATGTACATGAACCTGGGCTGAATCCCTAATGAGGTATTTTTGAAAAATTTGCATTGGTCGGGGAATGCCCTATTTGAGAAGGGTGGCAAATTGGAGGTCTTGCCTCTCAAATACTACTTTTGTTCTCAGAATAATTCACATCTAAGAACTGCTGGTTGAGTGGAGTGGAGTAAGTGAGAGAGTGAGTGTTGTGTACAGTTGAGTGTGTGTTTGTAAGTGCGTAAATGTGTGGATGAGCATCTCCTAAGAGAGAGCTCACATCCAAGCGCTGTTGGTAGATTGAGTGAGCGAGTGTGAGATGTGTGTATCATGTATGTGTGCCCGTGTTAGTGGATGCACATTACACATCTCCGCAGAGAGAGAACTCATATCTAATAATTTGCTGCTGGTAGATTGAGTGAGTGAGTGTGAGTTGTGTGTATCATGTATGTGTGCCTGTGTCAGTGGATGAGAGTTACACATTTCCGCAGAGAGAAGTCACATCCAAGCGCTGCTGGTAGGTGTGTGTGTGTGTGTGTGTGTGTGTGTGTGTGTGTGTGTGGTGTGTGTGTATCTATGTGCTTTTGTGCGAGTGTACGGCTGAGTGAGTGTTGCACATCTCCGCAGAGAGAACTCACATCCAAGCGCTGCTGGTAGAGTTTGGTCTGCTCCGCCTGGTGCCTGAGCCTCCTCTGCAGTTCCTTGAAGCCGATCATCGGCACCGGGATGTACTTCTCTGGGTCTGGGTTGTCCAGCTTGGCCTGTTCCCACAAGAGAGGATCCACACCTGGAGGGGGGGGGGGGAGAGAGTTAATTTTATTACGTGTTTTACGGCACTTACAACACAATGAGGTCATATAAGTGCCGAAGATTAGAGGTGTTACAAAAGGGTAACAAACACAAAAAGAAGGAGGGGAGACAAGAACGATAGATGTTTGATAAGAAATAAGAAACAAACCACACCAGAGCACCCGCCAACCACCAACTGGGGGAGGGGGGGGGAGAGAGATTGGTAATCTCGGAGTGAAGGTTTACATCGGGTCAGCAAGATAAAATCCACATTTTGTCAATGACAGAGTAGAGCATGATAACAGGTAGAAGGAGCAGGCGATGTCAGAACGAGGAATAGAACAAAACACAAGACATGATGCTAAATACAAATTACAAAGAAAATAAACAGGCTGTCTTTCAAGAAAGAAAAGGTTAGAAAAAAGTGCATTTTAAGTTAGAAAATATGACCAGAAAAAGTAAAAACCACCCCCACGTCCCCAAAAGGAAAAAAAACCAAAACAATATATATAAATAACACCAAAATTCCAGGAGAGTTCTGTAATTCTGAAGAAGTGGTGCCCCTTTAGAAGACAACCACAATTTGTTCCTACCAGATGGCGCTTTGTCCAAATATTCTTTCAGCTGCTCATCACTCCATCCCACTTTGGGCAAGATACTCTCCACATTCAACTGACTCGAGACTTGTGTCTTCTGTGTGGGCTGGTTCAAGAAGTTGAACAAGTCACTGGCAGGAACCCGCTTGGCGGGTCCCGTCGCTGGTCGCTCCAACACATAGATGACAATCTCTGTCCTATAGAAGAGATTCAGGGAGGGGGTGAGGTTAGACTTATAAATCAGAAGGTACCCATAAAGAGTAGACATGATACTTTGCAATGCATACCAAGTCTTGCTCGATATGAGTACAATCATACAAAATAGGTACAAACCAGAGAATATATATACAATATGAATTTTCATTCCAAAAACCTTACCACCGTTCTTTGTGTAAAATCTTAAAATATTGACAACATAAGAAAAGGTAAAATAAGAACAACTCAAGAATCTAAATATACAATAATACCAAAGATAGTACATAACAAGATGGTCCACTCAGCCAAAAAAGTGTCCGCAGGAAGTTCGCTCTTTGCTTCAGATGGCGCTGCAGTCTGTTTTGAAGCTCTCTTTTGTTTTTCCAGAAGAAGAATAGGAATAGCACCTCCTTGCGTGCGCAGATCGACTGCTGTTCATCAGCAGTTCGGGTTCGTTCAGTGCGGAGTTTTAGGTTTATTTTATTTTAATAACCTCTCGCCTTTCATTTTAAAGTCAAATTAAACGAAAAAAACAATCACCCTTTCCTCCGGAAGAGGTTTTTTTGTCAGCGTAACCATTTTTAAAAAAGCGTTCTTCCGAAATTTATTTAAAAACTTGCTAGTTTCACTTTGATTTTTTAAACTCAAGTAGGGTAACTCTGTTCGCAAAGGGTGCCCATTTGTGAAGAGGGCGCCACCGAATTTTGAGGACACTTTTTTAATTGGCTCAAAGAGAGAAGTGGCCCCTCTTGTTATGTAGACTCTTTGATAATACATAGTTGAAATTGTCCAAGACTGCTATCCAGTGTCCAGGAGAAAGGTGGCTATCTTAGACTGATAGATGTCTTGAACAATGTTATTATAATACAGAAAAAAAACGCAAGTGGGGAAGTGGTGGTTTGTTCAGGTGATTGCCCTGAAGAGGAGGCCGCTGGAACAGGTTTGCCCCCAGTATGAAATCAGTTCACAAGACGTCTGTGCAGACAGACCTATGAAGATTTCACTTGCGTTAAAATCAGACCTGAGGCTGACATTTTCAACCTGTGTAAGTGTAAGGCTAGTGGTGGTAGTGGTTGTGGTGGTGGAGGGACGTAGGCATTTGAACTGGAAGGTACAGTCGGATTTGTTGAAGATGACCACCCAATGTCCTCTTGGGCAGTGCTCAAACACTAACAAACTGACAAGATCTTTTGCTGTCTACAGCCGGGTACCCATTCCCACCTGGGTGAAGATAGGAAAATTCGTGTAAAGTGCCTTTCCCAAGGACACAACGTCGGGTCCCTGACGGGATTCGAACCCACGACCTTATGGTTGTGAGTCCGAGAGCCTAACCACTAGGCCACCGACGCCGAGTAAAGAGAAGCCCATCAACACAATAAATAATAATCATTTAGTGCTGGGAAAAAATAAGACAAACAGTCAAACAGAAACAACAGAGGGAAAATAAAGCTGTAGGACCTACCAGTGGCGCCCTCCAACCACCTGCAGGGTCATTATTATGGAAAACACACAAGAAAGGAAGTGGGATGAGATTGTTTGTACACGTAGATTGTCTTGGACAGGTAGTCATTTCAGCAGGTTTGACTATCATTTCTATATATTTCATAAACTGTTTAAAGTAAAACTTTGCACAAGTATTGAACTTGGAGTGAAGAAGCAATTTACTCTATTGTGATTCGCCTTTAATTAAACCAACATTAAAAACAAGCATCTGATTGTGCAGTACTGTCTCAAACAGTTGTAACCAGTCATTGATTCTCATAATTCAAACGCAACAATCAAGCATTTTGCAGTTCAGGAGACCTTGGAACAAAACTGTATAACACGGATAGCTCCAATTCGTCGGGACCAGCCTCGGTAGTTCGAGGGATATCTTACAAAGATAAAGGAAAAAAAACCAAAACGGGGGACCGCATGCACAGATCGACGGTAGCGTGATTTCGAGTCTTCTGTGTTCAACCTATCCGTGTTACACGGTATGTAAAATGTCAGAAAGTAGTTTTTCTTTATACTTATTTCATATTATGTAAAATACTGTTCAAAGGGGAACTAATAATAACAGAATTGCAATTTTTTCCCCAATGATACCAGATGCTCGTGTGAAAAACAGTGGTGCATTATGTGTGGCAGTGCTCAAGGTATTAAGAAAAGATTTTTTCTTTTTAATTAGTCACTACCGAGAAATAGCTACACTATTCTTTTTACTCAGAACTTCCTCAACACACCATAAAGAAATTAAAAACTAAAGTCAACCCGAACCCACCTGTCCTCTGGCATGGATTTGACCCCTTCCACACAGATATTAAGGGTGGGCTTGCTGCCCAGTATCTTGTGCAGGGTATCCACAATCTGCTGCTGGGCCGCTAAAACATCCGTCTCCTTCTTGGCAAGTACCAGCGCCACCTGGCCTGCCTCGTTGTTCCCCTTAGGAATCAGATGATAGCCTAAAGCCTGGACAACATAAAGAAAAAAAATGTTAGCTTACTTCAGCTTTATTTAGCATGAACGTTATGGCGCTTGCAACATAAAATGATTATATAAGAGCTAAAGATCAGAGAGTAACATAGAATAGAAGGAGGAGAGAAAAAGATGCCAAATGTAATACAGGAAAGGAAGAGCAAACCACACCAGACCAACTACTAACCACCCACAAAACAATGGTAAGAAGGCCCACAGCAATTTTCTAAACCCACAAACACAACGCAGTATCTTTATCTGAAAAAGAGGAAAGAAACAAAGGACAAGTTCCAAAAATAGAAAAATATAACGCAAAAGAAGATTAAAGAGAGAAACCATGCCCCAAACCCAACATTACCAAAAAGGAGCATATTTTACTTCATCGATAAACACTGAAAAAGGAGAAGAACAAGAAGAAAACAGACCTCTAAAACGGGTGCTTCACTCATGAAGCCAATTTTATCGACATGAAAGAGACTTTTTTGTCAAACTCTGTGCATTTTACACAAACTTTTCCATGGATCAGAACCAATAACACCAACAGCTTACACAAAATTTAATATATTAGATCCTTAAAATCTTAACCAAAACATTTACATGTAATAGACATATTTACCTTAAATCGACAAAAATGATTTTCTGGCTTGAACTCCACCACTCCATTTGAAGAATAAAACCCTTTTCCGGTTCCCCAATAAGCTTGCAACTGATTCCATTTGGCGATGATTGCGTCCCTTTCATCTCCATAGATCTGTGGCAGAGACACAGCCATTGCTGTGGCGGTCAAGTTTGCTTCCTCGCTGGGCACAGCATTTTGAGCATTTGCTGAAAAAAAAAAATACAGGAAGTTTAATTATTTGAACCGGGCGTTTGGTTTTGCTGTAATTTGAGATGGGTGACCAGTGGAAAATTTTTTTCTTTACATCACTGACCGATATGGGATTGTACAAGATATTTGCAAGAGATAACACATAAAGATATATAAATCTATCGATAATTTATAAAAGTGAGAAACATAAAACTTTCCTCATCAGCCTCATCTTCCTAGTGCTTAAAGAAACCTTCGTACAAGGGAACCAAAATTCATACGTAGAACATTCGTTCTGCAGAAACATCTGGTGTGTGCCAAGCATCACATTCTACAGAATTAATATAATTTGTTTTAAATTTTTCTTTAACTTATTTAGTACTTTCTTTAACACTTTGCCGCCTCATCTCGCCGATTGGCGATGTTTACCACCCAATTTCTTTGGATTTTCCTAAAAATATGATGGCAAAGTGTTAAGGATCCTTTTTTGTGCTCTGTAGCCAATTTTCTACCTACGATACGTACATTATATATATATACACTTCCTCATCTTTTAAAAAAAAATCCACTCAAAAGTCATATATAATATAAGTAAGCACGCAACAAACACACTCACAAATAACACATAAAGAGCTTCTGATCCATTCCTTACCAGCCACTCCACCTGCAGCATTTGGGGCGCCAAAAGTCCCAGCTCCTGTTGCTCCAAAGGTGCTCGCTCCACCAGTGCTTCCAAATCCTCCAAGGGAAAAACCTGAACTTGTTCCTGTAGTTCCAAGCCCACTACCAAAACCTCCAGTTGCAGTCGTCCCGAAACCCCCAAAACCTGCTGGACATGACAACACACACAAAAGAAAAGAAATTTGAGAAACAGGACTGACTGACTGCAAGCTGCTGATGACTCGTACTTTGTACTACCTTACTCTCTTCTCGGCACATGCGGATCACACTATGTTTGACGTGGACGAGCGAGAGAAAACCAAAGCTAATAGAATTGTAAAACATCAAATTATGGTTAAAGGCCTCAGCTATATTCGGGCTCGAGTCTGAATAGCCTCCCGTGGCTATTCCGACTCAAACTCCAATGGGCGTATGCAATCATCGGGTGTAGATCTACCGGCTGCGAAGCGGACAGGCAATTCGACCTTGGCCTTCCTCAGTTTCTATGGCATGGAAGGACTTCGGAAACGAGCGACCACCCCAACAAACATTATATTATGAATAAAGAAAAGACCTAACTCTACCCCAGACCCTCACCCTACCTCAAACCCATCTGTTCTACTGTCTCATAGTGGTCGCTTGTTGGGGAAGTCCTACCCTTTCTATGATCTGGCTAAAATTTTCGACACAAATTAATAGAAGTATTAGTATTAGTGACGTCAAAAGTGAACAAAAGTTGCAAAATCTGAAACACTGCACAACAAAGGCAAACAGGGAAATGGCAATCTGAGCTCAGAGTAGAGAAAAAAACTGAAAACCAAAGTTTCAGAATAACAAAGGGAAGGTAGTTTAAACCCGTTTTATTTGACAAGAAAAACAAAATCATTGATCAGTTAGAAATTAGAAATTAAGAAGAGAAAAGTTAAAACCCTTCCACAGGGAAAGTCAGTCATTCAAAATAACAGAGATCTAAAGGAAAAGCTTTTCCAACAGGATACTTTATAAGGTGCCCTCTGCGGATGGGATCGGGTAGGGTCGGGGGCGATTGTCGTACTGTACTGTCACCTAAAAACAAACGCAGTTGTGTTTGAGTAAGCGAGACGGGCGCGATCGGCTTGTGCCACGATAGCAACTTTGCACCCTCAATCTGACTAACAAACTGCCCCAACCAGACCCGATCCAATGGGCACCCCGTCAAATAAAATCTGGACGAAACAATACATTATTCTGACGGCTCCGTATTCTGATAGAGTTAGGAGAGCAACACGAATTGGAGTTTGAGTCCAAATAGCCACGGGAGACTATTCAGACTCGAGTCCGAATAGCCACTTCAATGGTTAAAAATACAGGGGGCATAGAATTTGAACTGAACAACAGTGCAGCACTCTATCTATCGTTCTCTTTCTAATAAAATTTAAATGATACTGAGGCGAGTAATCAGGTCAATATCATTATTCCAGTACTCTTAGGGTAAAAAACGGAGACTGCCAAAAATATAATATTATTTATCTTTTACCCATGAAATGATAATGATTTGAAAGGCTACCTCTATTCTCACCCCGAGTGAGAATAGCGCAGGCGAGTCTTTTGGCTATTCTCACCCGGTGGGCGCTCACCGTTATTTATAGCCTAGATCTAGGCCAACCAATTTTGCGTTCACCCTGAACCACAGAATTCTACACTCTGATATAATAGAAAAATTGTAGAATTCTGTGCCGTGAACAAACGTTCCGTTACTACTGTTACCCTAAAAGCGTACAATTTTGTCTGTGGGCAGTGGAGAGAGAGAGAGAAAGAGAGAGAGAGAGAGAGAGAGAGGAGTAGCGCGAGAACTTCAGGGCAAAACAAAATGGCAACCTGTGTAGTTCGGCTCGATTCGAAAAGTTAAATAGCCGTAGCATCTTTGTAGATGACCAAATTAATTAACTTTTGTATTTTAACATGGAAGAGGCTAGCCGTACTTGAGACGAAACCAGGTGCCTTAATGACAGTGCATGTATTTTAAACCTCCTGTTTTCTAATGTTAATTGGGCCTAAGATAAGTACGGCTAGACTGGCAGTCTAGCCGTATTTAAGTACGGCTAGATTTCTTGTCTAGCCGTACTTAAGTACGGGTAGACAGCCAGGCTAGCCGTACTTAAGGACGGCTAGACTGTCAGGCTAGCCGTACTTAATATTGATGGCTGAATTGTAAATGAAATTTTTAGTTTGCTATGCCTAAATTATTTGTATTTCAGACAAAACCAAAAGGTGCCTTACTGGCTTGCATGTATTTGAACCTGAATAATTGCTAGATATAGATCTAATGAGACCTGTGTACTCAACAGGCTTGCGTCGATAGGGCCAAACCTAGATCTAAGTACGGCTAGACTGGTAGTCTAGCCGTACTTAAGTACGGCTAGACTCTCAGTCTAGCCGTACCTTTAACCCTGGAAGCGCGCAGGCCCATAAAGGGCGTGAGCCGGGCTACCCGGGAAGCGCGCACGCCCTATATATAAGGCTGACATACTTTGACCGGGAAGTGCGCAGGCCCTATATAAAGGGCATAGACGCGGACCCTTTTCAATGGAAAATTCCAGTGTTCCTTTATAAATATGGAAAATGACGTAGTCAATTTGTAGGCCAAAGTTATAAATAGTGACCAATGACTTTGCAAGTTATCTTGATCTCGTAGAGCGTCTCTTGGCCGAGATATCGATCGATAAAGTGACGCGGTCCCGCTGAGCGACTACACGCTATGTGTTATCACTTGTTTCGCCATGCTGATGTACTAATTGTTGAGTCTATCGCGTTCTTGGCTTTGTTTGTATTTATTTGATCGCTGATCATTTTTGAATGGCTCATTCTATCAGCTTAAAGAAAATATATGCTTTTTATCATCCATTGAGCCGTAAATGGTCATTTTTCAGTAGCAGGTATACATTTCGGGTACCTCAGCTGTTCCCCCCCGGCCAAACCCCCATGTTTACAACTGATCGGCCGTGGCGGCGGGGCATTTTTGGCGGGTTACTTCCGGTGAAACACTGAGCGCTTCTAGGGTTAAAGTACGGCTAGCCACTTCGTTTTAACATCATTTTTTAACTTTGTTTTGGTCAATTTGATCGTCCACACCGATAGACAGTATTCAGAAAGAGACAGAGAGAGAGAAGAGGGGTGGAGTAGATCTTGTGAGAACTTCCGGGCAAAACAAAATGGCGACCCGCATAGTTCGGCTCGATTCGAAAAGTGAAAGCATCTTTGTCGACGATCAAATTAGCTTACTTTTGTGCTATAATTTTTTCTTTGCTTTTAGGAAGTGGCTATCCTCACCCGAGGTGAGAATAAAAATACGATCGACCTCTCACCCCGGGTGAGACTTGCCACCGTAGGCTATTCTCACCCGGTGCCGGTGTGAAACAAGACCTGTTTTTCCAAATTTTGGAATACCTTCTATCGGTGTGGATGATCAAATGGATAAAAGCAAAGAAAAAATTACGTTATAGCACAAAAGTAAGCTAATTTGATCGTCTACAAAGATGCTTTGGCTATTTCACTTTTCGAATCGAGCCGAAAAACGCGGGTCGCAAGATCTATTCCTCCCCTCTTCTCTCTCTCTGTCTCTTTCTGAATACTGTCTATCGGTGTGGACGATCAAATTGACCAAAACAAAGTTAAAAAATGATGTTAAATTAAAACACAAAAAGTAAATTAATTTGGTCGTCTACAAAGATGTTACGGCTATTTAACTTTTCGAATCGAGCCGAACTACGCGGGTCGCCATTTTGTTTTGCCCGAAAGTTCTCGCGCTACTCCTCTCTCTCTCTCTTTGTCCACTGAGCAAAGACAAAATTGTACGCTTTTAGGCTGACAGTAGTAATGGAACGTTTGTTCACGGCACAGAATTCTACAATTTTTCCGTTACCACAGTGCAGAATTCTGCGGTTCAGGGTGAACACAAAATTGGTTGGCCTAGATCTAGGCTCTAACGGTGAACGCACACCGGGTGAGAATAGCCAAAAGACTCGCCTGCGCTATTCTCACCCAGGGTGAGAATAGAGGTGGCCTTGCTTTTATCCTTTTGATCATCCACACCAATAGAAAGTATTCCAAAATTAGGAAAAACAGGTCTTGTTTCACAACCGGGTGAGAATAGCCAACGGTGGCAAGTCTCACCCGGGGTGAAAGGTGAATCGTATTATTCTCACCCCGGGTGAGGATAGCCACTTCCAATGATAATGATAATGTTATTCACGAACCTGCACTTGGAGCTGAAGTGGTTGCAGTACTGAAAGAAAACGGTGATGCAGATGTAGATGTGGTACCAAAACCGCTGAACAATGATGGAGCTGACGTGGTTGCTGTTCCCACACCAAAGCTTCCAAAGCCAGTACTAGCACTTGTGGTGGTGGTTGTGCCAAAAGAACCAAGTGCAAATCCTCCAGTGGTCCCTCCAGTCGTTCCGGCGCTGCCAAAGCCACCAAATCCTGAAGACTGGGTGGTTGGTGTTGTGCCAAACAAAGATGGTTGTGTTGATGTAGATGTAGTACCAAATTTGAACGACATGATTAACAGAAGAATAAGAGTTAAAAAATTTGGCTGTCAGGAGATATTTTCACACTGGTTGCAGCCAGATTCTTCTGCTATCCACAACACAACAAACACTGGGGTCTTTGCCTTGTGCGCTTTCTTCGTCAATTGTCAATTACTAAATTTAAAAAGTCTTGAGTGCAAGCGCAAGCAGTATAAAATAGATCTACTTTTTGACAAATTCTAAATACCCATCTTCACTGACTCTTTAAAGAAGTGTCAACAGTTTTCCTTTTTGGCCATTCCAGTTTACTATCAAGATCTATTTTTAATAAAATGATTATAAATTATTACAGATGTATAGCTTTAAAAACATTGAATTCAATAAAATTTGCTGTAAAGGAATATCATTCACCCCTTTGAATTATGTATTAGGAACTCGACATCTAGTATGATCTAGTCTAGTAAAAGGCCAGGAGCAACTCTTTTATTTCTAGAGAGCACATTGCACAACACAAACACTACAACACTCATTGGATTCTAACATTCTCGCGTCGGTCTCAGACCAAAACATTACAATTTTATTGTACTGATTCGGCAAATTGATCTAAGTCATGACGGATAATCAAGGTGTCAGTGCATTCCCTATGCCTCCAATGCAATATGTCAACAACTATAGTGACGATAACATAAAAAGAGGGAAAGCACCACAGCCTCCAACTCCCATTCAGGTAAGCCAACAAATTTCTCTTTCTATTTGAATTTGCGGCTCTGCGTCTACACGAGACACGAGTTGATGGAGTACAACATTGTCAATAACTAAGAGTAATTTTTGTAAGTAGGTGTTTTACGCCCCCATTGACACTGTTTAGATACTTTAGGAGCCGGGCTGCTTCGACCTTACCTGTCACTGTCGTCAGGGCACATGCGATTATTAAACGTAGGAAGACGGAAACTATTTTTAGGTAAGGCGCCCATCTTGTTTGACGTCAAACCAGGATACCCCTCCGATCACGTGACCATTTCTAAATATAGCCAACCGCATGGCACGGAAGTGTCTTATATTATGCTTAATCTAGCCTATACCTCTCTCTCGGAAGTTCTGATGGCAGAACAGTATGCGCGTCTGCGTTTGAAGTCGTGAAATCATTTTTGGAGCGGTTCGATCCCGGTTTTTTTTTCCTCTTCTCCTCCTCCCGACTGACCAACAGTCCCATAAATGATAGAATCTAGGTCTAGGCCTAATTTGTAGAGTTGCTTTGCAGTTGTTGGGTTTTTTTTAAATATTAGAGATTAAAAATGCAGGAGATGGGGGGGGGGGGGGGGGGGTAGATCATTTGGTGCTTTTTCGGTAGTTCCCACCCCCCTTTTTGAGCCTGACCTACATCTAGATTCTAGATCTATGAGTTTGATTCGCGGTGAGCTAAGATATCAAACCTCCTAACAACAGCAAAACATTAAATTGTTGTAAAATTCAGGGGGGCATGCCCCCCCTGAAACCCCCCTTCCTATTTTTGTTAGGTCAGGGGGGCAAGCCCCCTGAAACCCCCCTACTCTTGGGGCCAAAACCCATGAATAACAATTGCAGGGTGGGAACTACCGAAAAAGCGCCGATCATTTAGATCTAGATCTAATCACCCTGCGTCTTTACGGCAATTTTCGTGCGGTCTTCCATCATGTCCAAGTAGGCCTACCATAATCTATCTAGATTCTAGATCTAGAATCTAGAATCGAGATCTACGAAATCCGAAATGTTCCGAAAACATGTCGTTCCATGTGGGTATTCCAGGAAGTGATGACATCACAGTACTAAAATTAGCAGCCAATCAGAAAGATGCGTCTTTTCTACGTTTAACGGCACGTAGTCAGGGCTAACCTTTGCTGAGAGAGATACAATATCCAGGCAGACAGGACAGGAGACGGCCAGACGGATAGGCTATTACCACTACAACTACAACTCGATGGGGAGTCGATTTAAACTTCCCATCATGGGCATGGGCATTCAGTTAGCGTCTTCTGCATGTGTGACAATGAAATGCCTAACCACAAAGTCAAAGTTACCATGTCAAATTCTGATCGCTTTGGACCTTGGAAGGTAAGAGAACGTTAGGCTCCAAAAAGTTAAAAACCACAGTCAGTGCAGTGGAGTTCGCTTTTGTTAAACCAAACACAGTACAGTTTTAATGCAATGTGATCCAGTCAGTACATCGTCACTGTGATCTTGTTTAGAAAGTGTCAACAATCCTACCTTATTATTTAGGCAATTTTAGGTCTTTAGCATTCTCAGTTCATCCACTGTGTCAAATAACACTTGTTACTTACTTGCAACATGAGTGTTGTGTTCATGTTCTTATTTTTAATTTTCAGTTTTGATATTAAATCTCAACTGTCATGGGTAACTTAATAAAATCTAGTCTTAATATTTCTTTTATTTTATAAAATGGCTGCTTATGGCTTGTTGTGTTCTTTTGAAGCACCCTTTTGTATACACATTACTTGCTCAGTGCCTTGTAATTATCTGCTACACAAAACCTCATGTATGTTTGCTATAAACAAACACTCGGATTCAACAAGGTTTTAGGTCTGGCCCAAGTTGAATCTGATTTCCAATGTACCTGCAGACTTACAAAGTTCCTGCTTTCAAGGAAAATTGGCAGGTCTGTGTACGTGAAACAGGACGCTGAAGAAAAAAAGGCCGTTGAATTATTATAATTATAATTAATGGTGAAATTCTCATTTGATTATCTTTTCTTTTGATTTTGATGATGTGGAGAAAAGTTAAAGTTAGATTGTTGAACAATAATGAGAATTACTTTTTTTTATTGTCAGGACTCCTACTCCATGTTTGGGGCTCAGTACTCAGCTGATGATGCGATTATTCGACCCTTGGAAGCCTCCGGGTGCCGCAGACTGTATCCTCACAACTACGATCACAAGCGGGAGCTCAAGAAGTTGAACCATTCCATACTGGTCAGTGGCTGGATGATCTTTTGGCCATCGAAACATTTGAAATGGAGATACAGCTTGGTTTTTATAATAATAACATTATGAATGTGTTTTTGACTTTCGGTGAAGTTGCTTGCCTCACATGCCTGGCTGCTTTCACAGTGCATGCATACACAAAAGTAACAATGATATAATATAATAACAACATTATGGGCAACAGATTTTTTTTCCCACGTTTGTAATGTGACACCCAAAATCCTAGGGCTTGTGAGTTCAAGCTTCTCGTATAGTTCTCTTTTTTTTTTTAGGGACAAAGTTTGTGGGTACATTGTGCACATAAATGAAATTATACTTTGACAGTTGGAAGAAAAAGAGATTTAAAAGCTGCACTAGTGTAAAATTCTGAATGAATTGCTAATTTTGGCAGCTGATACTCTACTAATTGGTCTAAATAATTCAATGTAAAAAAAGAAAACAACCCCTTCTGAAAGATCTAAGGTTCTGAATCATTGCTTGTTTTTTTCCTTCCATAAAAATTCATATATAAAACTCATGAACATTTCAGGTGAATTTCCTGGACCTGCTTGATGTTTTGATAAGAGCACCAGAGTCTCCAAAACGGGCAGAGAAGTTGGAAGACATCAACCTCCTGTTTATCAACATGCACCATCTCATCAATGAATTCAGGTACGAAATGTGTTACATGGATGATGAATTGTATAGGACTTAACAAATTTTGGAAGGGGGGGGGGGGGGGGGGTTATATCAGGAGAGAGGATTTCCTGTTGTTGTACATAAATAATCCAGCTGATCTGATATCATTCCCCTTTGCCCCAGCGTGGTGGAATGGTGAGTGAGGTCAGATGTGTCTTGGTTTAATTGTGGACATCCCTAATAATAGAATAAAGTAAATCTGGTGTAGGAAATAATATCAGCAATTTAACGGTAGAGTATTGGTGACTGTGCACTTCTTGGCTAGTGTTATGTTCTGTTCCTGAAATGTACCTCTCCTACCTGTCATTTTTTCCTCTTCTACTTTCCACTTTCTACATTTTGCATTCTAGCTCCTCACAACTGGCTCTCTACAATCAACTTATTTTTGCTATTTTTAAAAGTTTCATCCTATCCCTGTCCGTACCCGAGACATTTATTAGTATTGCCATTTTCAAAATGTCTAGTTCAATCAATTGAGGCGTACCACTCCAGTTATTCTCAGTATTTTCAAAACATAATGTCCGTGTTCCCCCATCCTCCCTCAGACCACACCAAGCACGAGAGACGCTGCGAGTTATGATGGAACTTCAACGCAATCAGAGGTCAGAGGTAGCACGCAAGTTTCAGGAACACTTTGACAAGGTACGTAAGATGAATGAAAGTTGTGTGTTACCGTGTCACTGGGAGAGATACTTCACAGTTTTTGAAATATACTGATTTTTTTTTTCAGGATGAATTTATGCAAATGATTTCCCTATTGTTGACTTTGCTATTACTATTACTGATATTTGATAATCCTCAGTCAAGTTTAATGTCCATCTCTGGTTTGGCCGTACTATGAGTGAATTTCATGCAAGTAAAGATGATGTGGTCTGTACAGAGATGATTTGCACCTTCTTTTCTTTTTATCACATTGTTGCATTACCCTCTGTGGCGTAGTACTTCATTATCTTCCCCACCTACTGACCTTACTTTTGTTGCACAGTAGTCCGTTTTCAAGCGAGAGCTTTATTCAATTCTCTGGCCCTTTTTTGCTGGGCTGTATTTGATCTGAGAGTTGCTCTTTCTTGTTTCCTGTTCCTGGATTGATTGTTGGGTTGGGTAGACAGACAGAGAGAGGAGTGTGATCTCAAAGTGACCTCTGTCCCACTCATTTGGTCACTCTTCAGCAGAAAAAATGGTTTGAATTGGTTGTATTCTGAGTGAAATTTCATTTGCACAACTGAAATTATATAGAAAAAAAAAAGTCTGAAGTTTGGTCTAAGCTCTGAACTTGATGAATTTGAGATCCATAAATTGAAATTTAAGATTTTCAACTGATAAAAAAAACTGTGTAATCAACGGTTGTGTGTTACTGCAACATCTGCAGGTGATGGACTTGATCCAGACTGCGATGAACTCAATCCCAGAGGATGTTGGGATGGATTCTACCCTGGTCTCCGACTCAGATCTGCTCAACGCTGTGGCTGAGGTGAAGTCGGAGCCCATGGACCTTGAGGCATGTGACAGCCTCGATACTATGATGTGTAAAATTGTGGACGATATGACGTAGGGATGCTAGACATAGTCACGGAGATGTCATACAATTGCTGTAAAACAGAGTTCTTTTGCAAGCATTTTACTTCTGAGAATTTGTAGAGCCAAAATTCATGCAGAAATTTTTTTTTCGGGGGAGGGGGGTGTCCTCAACAAACATTTTACAGGGACAACTGTATTGAGAAATGGTCTTATACGATCTTTGAAAATTAAGCACTTTGAATTGACATGTTGCCCTTGGCAAGATAAAACTGTTATACAGTAATTGGAAATAGTTTGGTTTCAAGAGAAGTTACTGAACAGATTCTCTCATGTATAAATAGTACTAGTGTAAACATTTGCTGCAAGCAGTTAGTGGTTTGATTGTAAGAGTTACCTGAATTGTGCAAATGATTTTGCAAATGTGTAAGCCTGTAGGAGCGTATTTTGAGCATGATTGTGTGCGTTTGTGTTTGTGGGGATGACCGCTTGTGAGTGGGTGCTTGGAATGTTTGTGATTGAGTATTTTGCACAGCTGAGTCTTAGAAAATGTTACGTTTTTTTATGGTACCATACTCAACAAATGCAATGTTTGGTCTTGAATGTTCTCATATTTGTCATTAAAGATGATCAAAAAGACCACAGGACTGTGTTAAACCTATTGTGTAAGCCTGTAGTGGCGTCGGTGGCCTAGTGGTTAGGCTCTTGGACTCGCAACCGTAAGGTCGTGGGTTCGAATCCCGTCAGGGCCCCGACGTTGTGTCCTTGGGAAAGGCACTTTACACAAATTTTCCTCACTTCACCCAGGTGGGAATGGGTACCCGGCTATAGACAGCGAAAGATCTTGTCAGTTTGTTAGTGTTTGAGCGCTTAATCAGCTGCTTGCACTGTATGCTTCCCGGGAAGCTGAGAATGTTTCGGAGTGTTCTATGGTCTGCTGGGGTAATAATATAGTGTACAGCGCATAGAGCCTGCTGTTGAGTGGGGATATGCGCTATACAAATGCTTTTTATTATTATTATTATTATTTAAAAGTATTTTATATTAATAAACTAGACCCCACACATGGATGGGTTATTAGCAACTTGGGGACTGGCACTCAGCAAATATTGAAAGAGTCAGTGCAGCAAATTCACAAGTCACTCTTTGGTGCTGAGCTTAAAAAGCAACGATACATTGAATTTGAAGCAATAGATTTCACATTTCACAAAATTTATTGAAGCTTTTTTTACAGAAAACATTTTCTATGAAGGGGAGGGGGAGAGAAATGGGAATAGAACCTTCGTAAGATAATGAGAATGGGGACAGCATGCAATAATAAGATGAACTTTGCCAGACAATGACATATTTGAAGCATTTTCAAACATTGGTGTTTATTGCACATGAATTTGACTCGAGGAACACAAGCCTGTGACTTTGCAAGATGATGACTGAAGCACAAACTGTTAATCCCATGAGATAATAGATAGAAGCTTCCGGGACTGAAAGCTTTAAATGAACTCGAATTGAGACAGTTTTTTAAGGCAAGATGCCTTCTTCTAAGCAACATTTGGGGGGGGGGGGGGTGAAAATGTTTGTGTTCTGCAGGGAAGGCTTTAGCACGCCCACTTTTTTTTAATAATTCAAATTACAATTGACAACAGTTTGTATTGAATAACACCAAGTCTTATTCTCTACAATCTAACACACACATAGCAAACAGATTTTCAGGTCCCAAATTTTTTATTATGCATGTATATTCTACGTATTTCAGACACATACATAGCAAAATTTGTATGAAATGAAAAGATTTCCATGTCCTGTCAGTTTCGCTATGTGTGTGCTAGACTGTAACTTCCTGTTTTGAATACACATACTCGCATGACAACATGACTTTCAAATGAGGGGTGTTTTCATTTTCATTAGCATGTCAACATGCTCGTGTAAACAACATAATATTTTTTCATAATACCTACATAAACATATCAGTATGACCAAATAGAAGGAATGTGAGCAATGTGAGACTTGAGGTCATATTTGAGCATCCACAGACATCTCTAATCAATTTCCTTTCTGGACACAAAATCTTTTATAATCGGCAAGAACTCTCCCATCTCGGTCTTGTTCCTTACTTCTCTTTCTTACTTCAAATAAGAGTTTTATGGCACTTGCAACACAAATATAGGCAATATAAGTCTGGAAGTTTAAAGATGTTACTTGAGAGTAACATACAAAGAAAAGGAGGAAGAGAGATAAGGACGACAGATGTTCGATCTATGACAGAAGAAACAAACCAAACCTGAACGCCCACCAACCACCCTCTTAGTAGCCTTGTTCAGACTAAGCAAGTTTTCTCTTGTTCTCATAAACGTATAAAAAAAGTAAGTCCCATTCAAGTTAAAAGATATTGAGGATTCTCTGTATCCCGTATCATTTACAAAATCTTCGTGGTTTGGCTTGCCATCACCTGCCCATCAGAACAAAGTAGAAAGTTGGAGGACACCATTGGTAGGACTGACTTCCTCATCATCCCTCTCTTGGTTCTGTCTGACTTTCTTTTCCCATGGCGCTCGTATGACCTTTTGCAGTTGCGAGCGCCGAAAAACTCTACTAAACTAAACTTCTTTTCCAAGTTCTGAATCTGAATGGCCACAACTGTGTTTCTGTGTGCCTTTCTTCTTTCACCATAAATAAAGCAACACAAGTCCTCGTAATACACAAAACAAGCAACGCGTTTCCTGTCGTACAGCTCACAACATAAGTAACACACCTCATATTACACAGCT
>NW_004798452.1:125360-127360 GCF_000002075.1 Aplysia californica
ACACATACATAGCAAAATTTGTATGAAATGAAAAGATTTCCATGTCCTGTCAGTTTCGCTATGTGTGTGCTAGACTAACTTCCTGTTTTGAATACACATACTCGCATGACAACATGACTTTCAAATGAGGGGTATTTTCATTAGCATGTCAACATGCTCGTGTAAACAACATAATATTTTTTTCATAATACCTACATGAACATATCAGTATGACCAAATAGGAATATGAGCAATGTGAGACTTGAGGTCATATTTTTGAGCATCCACAGACATCTCTAATCAATTTCCTCTCTGACACAAAATCTTTTGTACTCGGCAAGAACTCTCCCATCTCAGTCTTGTTCCTTACTTCTCTTTCTTACTTCAAATAAAAGTTTTATGGCACTTGCAACACAAATATAGGCAATATAAGTCTGGAAGTTAAGATGTTACTTGAGAGTAACATACAAAGAAAAGGAGGAAGAGAGATAAGGACGACAGATGTTCGATCTATGACAGAAGAAACAAACCAAACCTGAACGCCCACCAACCACCCTCTTAGTAGCCTTGTTCAGACTGAGCAAGTTTTCTCTTGTTCTCATAAACGTATAAAAAAAAGTAAGTCCCATTCAAGTTAAAAGATATTGAGGATTTTCTGTATCCCGTATCATTTACAAAATCTTTGTGGTTTGACTTGCCATCACCTGCCCATCTGAACCATGAGGAAGGTTGGAGGGCACAATTGGTAGGACTGACTTCCTCATCATCCCTCTCTTGGTTCTGTCCGATTTTCTCTTCCCATGGCGCTCGCATGACCTTATGCAGTTGCGAGCCCCGAAAAACTCTACTAAACTAAGCTTCTTTTCCCCAAGTTCTGAATCTGAATGGCCATGGCCACAACTGTGTTTCTATGTGCCTTTCTTCTTTCACCTTTGAGCAACACTCGTAGAGTCGTAGTACACGAAACAAGCAACGCGCCTCCTGTCGTACAGCTCACAACATAAGTAACACACCTCATATTACCCAGCTCACAACATAAGTAACACACCTCATATTACACAGCTCACAACATAAGTAACACACCTCATATTACACAGCTCACAACATAAGTAACACACCTCATATTACACAGCTCACAACATAAGTAACACACCTCATATTACACAGCTCACAACTTTAAAGTGACACACCTACTCCCACAGCACAGCTCACAGCATGAGCAACGCACTTCTTCATATTCATACAGCTAATAACATACGCAATACGTGTCTTCGTATTCGTACAACTTGCAACATAAGCAACACACATCTTCATTCATACAGCTCACAACATAAACATCACACCTCTTTATAAACTCACAACATAAGCTATACACCTCTTTATTCTTACAATTCACAACATAAGCAACACGCGTCTTTATTCATACAATTCACAACATAAGCAACACGCGTCTTTATTCATACAATTCACAACATAAGCAACACACGTCTTTATTCATACAATTCACAACATAAAGCAACACACGTCTTCATTCATACAATTCACTAGATAAGTAACATATCTCCTCTTACACTACAGCAAAAACCATAAACAACTCACTTTCTCATACAGTACATAACATAATCTCATCTCATCTTATTAATTAAAGTGAACTATGGTACTGTACTCTTTAAGTCAAACTTCCTGAATAACAAAATTTCTAAAGAAAAACGTAATGGTTGAAATCAGTACCTTTCATTCTCGGCATCAGTGACGCTTCTACCATCTCAAGCAAGTACTGTGGCTTCAAATTATGTAAAATTAGAAACTTGGAAACAAATAAACAGGTCTGTTATTTAATTAGCAGGTCTCTTTGAGAAGTAAGCACCCTCTGCTGTAAAGACATGATAAGTACAAGGTACAACTTAGTACAAGTCAAAGACGGAAAAACTTGACTGAGTTTGATTTCACGCACCACAACTGGATAAGATGTAATTGATCAAACCAATGAAATTTTTAGTCATAGCAGATTTTAAGCAGGG
>NW_004798452.1:127460-136215 GCF_000002075.1 Aplysia californica
AATTCACAACATAAAGCAACACGCGTCTTCATTCATACAATTCACTAGATAAGTAACATATATCTCCTCTCACACAGCAAAAACCATAAACAACTCGCTTTCTCATACAGTAGCCTACATAACATAATCTCATCTTGCTTATTAATTAAAGTGAACTATGATACTGTACTCTTTAAGTCAAACTTCCTGAATAACAAAATTTATAAAGAAAAACGTAGTGGTTGAAATCAGTACCTTTCATTCTCGGCATCAGTGATTCTTCTACCATCTCAAGCAAGTACTGTGACTTCAATTAATTATGTAAAATTGGAAACTTGGAGACAAATAAACAGGTCTGTTATTTAATTTTAATTAGCAGGCCTCTTTGAAAAGTAAGCACCCTCTGCTGTAAAGACATGATAAGTACAAGGTACAACTTAGTACAAGTCAAAGACGGAAAAACTTAACTGCGTTTGATTTCACGCACCACAACTGGATAAGATGTAATTGATCAAACCAATGAAATTTTAGTCATAGCAGATTTTAAGCAGGGCATATTTTCACACAGCAATGACGTCTTTAACATGTTTAATTAAGACGAGTGTAAAAAAAATTCAATGTAACAAAAAAAAGGAGTAAAAATATGCAACATAAAATAAACCATGGCACGTCCCAAAAGATGGTGGTGCTGGAAAGACCATGAACCCGTGAAAAAAGGCCGAGAGAATGATGTGTGAAGCTCTTCAGATGTCGGCCGGAGGCACGGTGATAAGTCCTGTGGTGCGGAACACGTCGAGGCCCTTGTGTAGGACGCAGACGCGAGAGTAGCCCAGACGCACCAGCTCATTGGCAAACTGAAAAAAGAAACACTTTACATTCAGCTCACCCCAAAAGTAAAATATAATAATAATCTATTATTATATACATGATCACTGTTGTATTTTGTGATAATATCTGAAAATTTACAAAGTTGCATTAGCAAGCAAAATGACAGTTAATAGACAAAACCTGTCCTCGTCGTTTTATGCAAGACATTCTGAAATTATGCAAACTGAGCCCAAAAATGTGACATTATGCGATTCTGTTAATTTTCTAAAAGAATGAAAAAGGAAAATAAGCAGAAATTATGCAAAAAATAATCAAATTTTGCTAAATTATGCGGGGTGCATAAAACCACGGGGACAGCAAACCAAAGTGAAGTTAAAACAGAAAGAAAATGCTTAGAATATAAGTGTTCTCCGTCAAAATTATGGGGAAAATGGAAAAACGGAATCCCTGAGCATAGCCTCAGCCCATCCCTATTTCAAACTGTGCGACTTAGTACAAAACAGTGTCATAGTGGAGTTGCAGTTGTGTCTTACAGATATAGGAAACAGAGGGTGCCGTAGTATGGCTCCAGTAGGGAATGGGATAGAGGGTGCCCAAGTCCCTCGTGACTTATTAGAGCAGAGGAAGATAGGACTAACGCTAACATTACTTAAACGCAATCCCACATCATCACTCATCACAACCATTATATCTAAAATCATCACTGCTCTCAGATCAATGACTTACAACTATAATCCTGGAATCTCTATCTGCACTTACGGTTACTTGTTATACTAAGTATGCACGTAATACACCATTGGACACTCTCATACGCACTTTTTTTCTACTAATCAGATGGAGTTGATCTCATATAAATGGGCAAGGGATAAAAAAAAGGAAACAGAGGGTAGTGACTGTCGTTGATGCAGGGTGGTGGTGGTGATTGGGGGGAAGGGGGGGGATGATGTCCTTTTTTTTACTCAGTTCAGAATTCAAAACTCATACTCATAGACTAAAAGTCTACGTACAACCTAAAGAATAGATACAGGACGTACAGTTGAGCATGCATAGCCAACAGATTATCAGGTTCTGAATTTTTCCTCACACATGGTACATTTTTTGAATCTGAAACATGCACAGTGCAAAACTTGTATATATATATATATATAAATATACAACTAAAAGATTTCCATGTCCCGTCCATTTCGATGTGTATTGTAGACTGTATATCATTCTGAAGAGCATGAAATTGATTAATAATAAAATCGGTACATTTAGTTTTAGCGTATTTCCACTAGAAAGTAGAAAGTACTCAATGTGGTTTATAATAATACTAATAATAATATAAAGAACATAGTTCTAACAGTAGTGATCCTTTCACTCCCCCCGTTCCTCGCTCTATAATATTGAAATAACCATGACAACATAAGAGATTATACAAAACATCCACTGGCACTCACATTGGCAGCATTGCGTCCCCTGTTGCCTACAACAATGATAACTTGGTTCCTGCGAGAATTCAAGGTCTGCACCGCAGAGCAAGGGTTCAAATCACCCTCAGGGGAGAAAGCTGTTTGGAAAGGGATGTTAATACTGTCCTGCAAAGTCCCACGGCGGAAACTGGGGCAAAAGTCAGGAAAATGTCAACAAATAAAAATTGTGCCTTTTGTTGACTCATAGATGCTAAACTAATCTATAAAGATAGAGAGAGGCATTTTTTTTTTAGAGTGAAACGTAGAAATGCAGACAAAAGTTTTTTCCCCCATACTCCACTTTACCACTTTAAACAACCCTCCCCGCCCAAAAAAAAAAGAAAACAACAACACAGGATATCAAATTTGTTGACTTTCTTTACCTTCTTTCCCTCTAAATTTTTTACTCTCGTGCACCAATTTTTAAAAATACCCAGGGTCTATTTTATGACCTGTATCCTGTAGAGCAATTGATTTTTACACAGAAAAAACAAAAGAAACGAGAGCTAGAACTTCGCTTAAAACAATACGAAATTATTTGCAATGGGGCTTTTAGTTTTAGTAGAGGTTTTATGGCGCTCGCAACTGCATAAGGTCATATAAGCGCCAGAAGATTAGAGGTGTTACAAGAGAGTAACAAACATAAAAAAGAAGAAGGGGGAGATAAGGACGATAGATGTCTGATAGGAAAGAAGAAGCAAACCACACCAGAGCACCCGCCAACCACTCACGTGGGACTTTCAACAAACCACGAACAGATCTACTGCTTTCTACAACATGCTGATTAATAATAATATAGCAAAATAACACAGACAAGTCCTTTTTAGTTTTTAGTAGAGGTTTCACGGCGCTCGCAACTGCATAAGGTCATATATGAGCGCCAGAAGATTAAAGGTGCTACAAGAGAGTAACAAACAGATAAATCTGACATGACAGTGGGCCACAGAAAGTCTACAAAACAGCAGGACACAATCATGTATACATAGCATGGCCTTGTGACTTGCACAACAGGTAAAAAGGATACTCTTCCGGGCTTCTCACATCCACGATGAGGATCATAGGCTTGCTTGTCTGACGTTTCTTTGTGGGACTGCGAGAGTAAGCTGCCCCTGCCAGCTCGCCAAGCTCGATTAGATCCTCTGCCGAAATCCTGCAGCATTTCTCTCCCTTTAGCTCATCGATCGGGATGGGTTCCATCGACTGGACAGAACAAAACAAGATAAGACAAGCCAGGGTAGGTGTGTATAATAATCTGAATGTCATTCTGCACAGCCACAATAGCCTTGAGGTCCTTGAGGAGAAGTCTCGTGAATGATTATAATATTATGAAAATGTTTTTAGTTAAGAAAACTGAAGTCTTTCCCTAGGGATAGGTATTCCCCATTTCCATGTGATTAATCTTTAGCTTCTCAAGCTGTGTTTACAAAAAACATCTACAACTATAACTTTGATAAAATAATAATAAAAATGGATGGTTGACCCTTCACCCAAGGAGCAAAAATTTTGAGCCAATAAATCCATAATGGTACCAGTAAAGACATTATTAAATCAACCCAAAGCTGCACCTGAAATACCTCACCATATCTGAAAATATACTTTTGTTTTTCTACTAGGTTGTCATACTTGCGACTCTCCTCACAACTTCATAATCATGATTAGCAGTCATTAGGCTTTTGACAAAAATGGCAGGGTTTTTTTTAGTAAACTGTGATAATTATAATCATTATTATATTATAATCATTCACGAGACTTACAATTTTTACAGAGAGTCTAAGTCACTCAAACAGCTATACAAACTAAGACCTGATAGAAACTGAACTCAAAATCTGAACTCACCAGCTCCGACTGCGGCTGGTCATGGTAGTCGCGGCTGTAGTACGACAAGTTGGGACGATCCTCCGAGGTTTTCTTCTTGTTTGGTCGAGCGTGCTGTCTGTAGGTGGCGCTTTTTGGGGTACTGCAGAAAATCTTGATCGAGTCTTGCACACAGCGCTCTATGTCAATCTCTGCAAAGGATTTGTAGTGTACAGGATAGTTTAATACCAAGCAAAAGATTCCCTATGAAGTATATTATCAAAACAATAATTATTACTATTACACCAAAACTAAGGGTACACAAATTTATACAGGTTACGTTGCAGGAGGGAAGAAGGTGCCATTGGTAGGTCCTACTTCTTTTCTTTCCCTCTGTTATGTCTATCAAAATCTGTTCGTCTCACTTTTTGCCTAAACTAAACAATTATTATAACTTATGGTATCGATATGCTTCACTTTATTCAAACCACCGTTTTACTTCTTAAAAGAAATTAATGAACACTCTGCCACTCCCATCCCAAACAATCAAAATTCATATAATCTATACCTTTCATAATTTATCAAATTGTATCAAGTTATTTCATTTTTTGTACAAACTGGTCCTAAAATAGCTCTTGTATGTGATGGAGGTACAAAAAAAAAATTAACCTCAAAACTATCAGTACTAATTATTTAACAAATTGGTTCATACACCCTTGAGGAAGATCCTTGAAAAAAAAGAGAAATCCAACGAGCTATCAATACCCAACCAGATATTAAAACCTAAAAACACTTGAACCTGCTCTAACCTGTCCAAGACAATTACCTGAACAAACAACCATCTCCCATATCCTCTCTTGCATTAAAAAAAATATTGTAATGACACTGTCCATGATACCCACTTGTCTAACTTCTAAGACAACCACTTTTATCCTTGAAAACGAGTGACAGTCTTGGACAATTTCCACTGTTTATTATTATACCAACATACAACGTGACCTACCAGGCATGTCAGAGAACAGCAGAATGCACTCGTTGAACCCAAACGAGAGCAGGCGGTCTCTCAGCTGCTGCAGGATGGACACGCCGATACACAGGGGGAAGGAGGAGTTGCCCAGCAGTAGCGTGTCCCACAGGTGGACGATCTTGTGCAGCGGGAACACGTCTGAGAGAGACCAGCTTGTGTTTACAGAATAGGCAGGTCCCCGTGGTTTTATGCAAACCACATAATTCAGCAAAATTTGATCACTTTTTGCATAATTTCTGATTATTTTCCTTTTTCATCCTTTGTTAAAATTAACAGAATCGCATAATTTCACATTTTTGGGCTCAGTTTGCATAATTTCAGAATTTCTTTTGCATAAAACCGAGGGGACAGAGGGGCAAAAACATATGAGGGGCTGAGATTAGAGATGCAAAACCCATTACATCCATTTTAGCAATTTTTGAGAAAATCAGCTTTCTAACTAATTTAACATACTGCTATACTATACACAGGAACAAGCGTAAAAAGAACATTTTTTTGGTGGATTTTATGTAGTATGGGTTGGGTTTCAGCCAAAAATACTTTACGCATCTGATAGTGATAGCTGGTAACAATGGGCATTTATAAGCAAAAAAATCTCAATTTTTTCCAAAATGTCGCTTAGCTGGTTTTGCATCTCACCCCCTCCTACACACAATATCATTTCACTTATGTAATTCAACACAAAAACACCTTTAGAACTATTCCAATCAAGGGACAATCAATGCTGAAATGGAGAGATAATACTATCAAACATTAAACTGCAGTGTATACTGCATGGTGATCCACACTCAATTATTACTATTTTAGATTCAAGAACAGAAAAGAAACAAGACCAACTTATTATTTGCCCTTATGCAAAAATTTTTCTTACAATCACAAATATAAAAATGGACACAGATCATGATCCAAACTCAAGTTACTGAGAACAAAACAACAAATTTGCAACCTCAGACGCAAAAATACAGAAACACCATTGGTGAGAATGACTAAGAAAAGACTGTGGTACACTTACGTGCATACATCGTCAGGAACCATGGAATAGCATACAGCTGAGGAATACAAAAAAATAAAATAAAGATAGAACCATGTCACACTGAAGCCAACCAAAATCAAACAATAAGGAATCCAGAGCTACACATCCATCACCCTACAAACAGCAAATAATTGATCACTTAAAATCAAATAATATTTAACCAAAAAATCTGCGCTTTTCACAGTCTGCTGTCAAATTTATACATTCTAGTTATACTTCTCGATCTATGGTACAATAACAAACACCTTTGATCAAAAAAATAAAATCGATCTAAAAAATCAGCTAATATTTTCACAAATCCATTGTCTTTAAAAATATACTGTGTTTACAACGGCTCCCACTCCCGAGACAAAAAACAAATTTTAAAAATCTTACATCAGGAATGAAACCAATACCATCCAAGTGATTGCTCAGTTCTGGGTCATGGAAAGCAATCAGGTGGGAGAAAACTGCAAGATACTCTGGAAAGAAAGACGTCATGTCATCTTTATAATATTTGCTTTGGGAAAGTGTTTCTCAAGCCTGATAAGTAATATTTCCTTTAAATATTAGATTGTCAAATATATTTTTTTACATTAAAGGTAGACTACCTTATCACACAATAGACAGTACAAAAACACTTTCGGAAACATTCTGTTCCTCACTGAGTGACAGATACCAAGTTTTTTAAAGTCGAAGAAAAAAATTGTCAAGAGAAGAAAAAGGAAATTGTTAATTTTTACAAAGGAAATTTAAATAGAATCTTCCCAGAGATAATCAATTAAGTCCCAATGTCTCAGTGTGACTCTTCCCTCAGGCACTTAATGAAATCTGAACATGAAAGCTTCCTGAAACAGCAAATGTAACCTTACTGTGAAACTTCCTTTAAGAAAATTAGAGAATGTGTTAGACTACTTGAGCTTACCCTGAATGACAGCAGAGTTATCTCGGAGGAAAAACTTATGCAGATATTTGGGGATGAAGGCGGAGAGACAGGCGAAGGCGAGAGCCTCGTTGTTGAAGGAGAGGGCGAGGAACGGTGCACAGAGCGAGTCCAGGCCCTGCCAGTAGACGTACTGCTGGTTGCTGAGAACCCAGGCCTTGAGCACTCGCTTGAACTTTGCGTGGGCCGAAGGGGAGGAGAGTAGCTCGTGGTACTGATGGCAACGCGGGATGTCCACTTCAATCTGAAGAGAGTATGTCATGTATTAGTACAAGTTTTAGGGCACTTGCAACACAAATAGGTTATTACGTGTGCCAAAGATTAGAGGTCTTCATGGAGAGTAATATATATAAAGAAAATGAGGGAGAGATAAGGACGAAATATATTCGATAGGAATGGAGCAAACGACATCAGAGCACCCGCAAACCACTAACAATCTGAGGAGAATCAGGGATTCAGAACTACTGCAGATTTCAAAAGCTCTCTTTTCCTAGACGGACACATATACACGGACACATATACACAAACACAAACCCACAGATATACGCACTGCTTTCCACATTTAAGCTTTGTTCTGGAAACAAAACGAAGACAAATACAGCACAATTTGATACAAACAATATCCTCAGTTACATAACAGAACAGTGCCACTACTACCACCATTACTTTTTCATTATAAAGCAGAGCTCATATTAAATGAAATGATAAAGACAATGATAAAGAATTGTCTTGAACGAAAAAAAAACCCCAACAACACAGAAACAAATAACAATCTCTCATAAAACAGTGTGTGTTCCACAAAAACAGTTTCATTATAGTGAGTCGTAATGGCATGAGTGTAATAATGATAATAGCTCATCCGTCAATGTCAGAGGATGACAAATGCATCTGCAGAGGAGAATATTTCTTAGGTGAAACAGAAGAACGAAAGGTTAAGATGACTCGTGGCTTCTGCTATGGCCACTGACACCGCTTCTGAGTGTATGGCCTGACGAAATAGATGGTTAGAGGATATTGTCTCACTTACCTGGCGGTCTGTGGTTGTCGGAGTCTCCTTGTCAATGGAGTCGTACATTCCCTCGACGTCTCCCTGATGAAGTCAAAGGAGCATTTGAAGGGGTCAAATGAAAAACCGGATAAGACCAGTTTTAGAAGAAAAAAAGAAAATCGGTTCTAGCCCTTAACTTACAACAGTACCTGTAGAATAACTCTATAACATCAGTCAAGAGAAAAAACTATCTAAAACCTTCACAGACTATTTTTATAAAAGAAATCCATCATTTAAAAAATCTACAATAGAGACTAAGTCGTGGTGGGTGGTAAGATTAATCTGACTTGACCCTTTCATTTGTGAAAAAAAGGCAATAATGCCATCAACCAAAAGGATGTCAAATTTTTCAATAAGTAAAAAATCTATCCACTTATTCGAGAAATATCAGGTTCTTAACCCAATGGACCCGAGACCAGTATATATCGGGGTGCAGCTGACATGTCTATGCCACGAGAAGAAGAAGGATTGACCTGTCTGGTCCTCTAGACAATATTATTCCTCATTCCTCTCCCACCCCCTCCCCGCACTCACCTCCCCTCTCCCCTCATTAATTCCCCACACTCACCTCCCCTCTCCCCTCAGTAACTCCCCACACTCACCTCCCCCTCAGTAACTCCCCAACTCACCTCCGACAACCACTTTTATCCTTGAAAACGAGTGACAGTCTTGG
>NW_004798452.1:136560-139811 GCF_000002075.1 Aplysia californica
ACCTCCACCCCCCCTTCCTCCCACTAACTCCCTACACTCACCTCCACCTCCAGAATAGCGGCCCACACGTTGGCCCTGACCAGAGGAGGGATGTCCACCCTGGCTTCCCGCCAGATGCACGGCCGTTTGAACGGGTACGCTGCCAGAAGCCTCTCATACAGGATGATCCGGTGGAACTGAAAACAAAAATAGTTTATACAGTCATATACTTATTTACTGTCTCCCTGTACTGTCAAGTACACAAGTCAGAGAGCAGTCGACCCCCACACTTGTCTATCCCTGGCCTCTTCCTCTATCCTTGGCACATCTAGGCCCTGGGAGATGGCCTCATCCTAATCAGTAAAGTCATGTACTCCTCCTAAATTTAAACAGTAACCCTTTTAGTCCAAGTAGTAGTCTCTAAAGCTATGTATTCCTCTAATACATGACTCGAACATTTTCACAATAACTCCCTTAGCTCTAAAATCATGTACACTTTCACAATAATCCCTTCACGCTCCTGCATTTTCAAAATAACTCCTGTATGTAAAGTGACGGGTTTCAGTTGTCATATATTTTACTAAAGGAAAACTACTAGTGCTACTACACTTTCCCAAAATCTAGTCAAGGTAATATTTTTTTCCTTATGTATTCTTCTATAAAAAGACTCATACATTTTCACAATGAAAACTTTAGTGAAAATGAGAGTTTCTTTAGTCATATACAGTCAAACCTGCAGTAACAGCCACTTGTAAAAGAAATCCACCTGTACAAACAGCCACTTCCTATTTCTCCCCTTGCATTAAAAAAAAATTGTAATGATGCTAAGTAAGACTGTCCCCGTGGTTTTATGCACCCCGCATAATTTAGCAAAATTTGATCATTTTTTTCATAATTTCTCATTATTTTTCTTTATCATTCTTTGTTAAAATTAACAGAATTGTATAATTTCACATTTTTGGACTCAGTTTGCATAATTTCAGAATTTTTCTTGCATAAAACGACGGGGACAAGTAAGAAGGCCAATTGTCTAAGATGACCAATTTTCTCTTCGACAATTTTGACAGTATTTCCCTGACGGAAGACTCTTAAGATGACAGAAAAATCTGAGGAGACATTCCCCCCCAATACTGTTACCTGGTACTCCACGTCCTTCTCCCTGATGACCAGAGGTAAGCTGGCTGAGCTGGTCAGTTCTCCGCTGCTGGGCGACGTGGGCAGGCTCTGGGTCTCCACGACCTTTGACCTGAAGGACAGTCGGGGAAAGAGCAAAAAGTCAGCACATCACAAGGAAAGTAGAGTTTAGTTGGGTTTTTTTTAGTTTTCTTAACATTAACAGTTTTACAGTTCTTGCAACACAAATAGGTTATGCAAGTGCCAAAGACTAGAGGTGTTACTACTAGAGAGCAATATACAAAGAAAAGAAGGAGGAGAGGTAAGTACGATAGATATTTGATAGGAAAAGAGGATAAATTACACCAGAGCACCCGCCAACTACCCACTAGAAAGATTGAGAAAGAGGTTTTTAAAATGTACATCAAGTGAAAAATGATATGATTTACGTTTATCACTCTTTTTATATACTATCTCGTCATTTAAGGTTCAGGACTTTCGAACTTAACTTCTATCTCTGGTAGCGTAAAGCCAAGTCAGTGGACAGCCTTGGAAACTCTCCAAACAACTGAAGCTCAGAATAGCCCCATTGAACAGTCATCCACACTGTAGTTCAGCATGATGTCAATGGAGCTTCACTTCACCCTCGACTTAGTAAAAGTCAAGTCAGCAGAGTTAAGTTTTAATTTTAGAAAAGGTTTCACGGTATTTGCAACTTAAATAGGTCAAATAAGTTCCGATGATTAGAGGTGTTGCGACAAAGAAAAGAAGGAAGAAAGATAAGGACAACAGATATGTTTGATCGGAAAGAAAAAGCAGCCCGCACCAAAACACCCACCAACCACCCAGGAACTATGGCCATAAGCTGCTGGACGGACTAGAGGAAAGCAACAATGTTCTAACATTCTATGACACAAGTCACTCACTCTTCTTCCAACAGAGGGTAGTACGCAGTTGCTGGGACGTCTCTCAGACGCTGAGAGGAAAAAAAAAGAGAATAAATGGAGACAATAAAAGCAGTGACTAGTAGATCTATCTTATACATTACTTGTAAAACATTAATGCTAGTATAGAACAATGTCTTGCCACCAGATTCAGTACAGTTAGGTTAATTAACTCTTTCAATACTACGAGTCAACTGAACGGCTCAGCATTTTCCTTTAGTTATAGCAGAGGTTTTACGGTGCTTGCAAATGCATAAGGTCATATGAGCGCCAGAAGATTAGAGGTGTTACAAAGAGAGTAACAAACATAAAAAAGAAGAAGGGGAGACAAGGACAATAGATGTTTGAAAGGAAAGAAGAAGCTATGAAAAGCCATATTACTGACTTGATTATATGCCTCTATAAATACTAAAATTATTCCTGTTCAGACTTTCCAAAATAACATCCACCCTTTGATAGGAAAATGTTCAATTTTTTTTCATATTCCCTTTTCAATTCCTTTCATGGGATATATAATACATAATACTTACTGACACAAATTGGTAAATCAGCAGACAAAACTAAACACACAGAGATAAACTAAACAGGCGCCTGCCAGCAGAAAAAATTAAGTTTAGGAAGAAAGAAAATTGGGTGGTGAATGAGTTCAGAGCAAGCCTTCCAACTTAGCGTTAAGAAGGCTGAAAGGGACTTAGAACTAGGACCATCCACACCACTGATCAGTACGATAGCCACAGAGCTGACAGCGCCATCTATCTGATCCTGAATGACTCACGTAGCGAAGCTGTTCCTGGGACAGGGGGACCACCGTAAAGTCCAGAAGCTCGGCAAAATCGCGGTCCTGGCCGAAAACTTCTCCGTCCACGATGCCATAGCTGGGGACACACAAACACAAATACAGACACATACACGAACACACACACAGGAACATACATACATGAACACACACACAGGAACATACATACATGAACACACACACAGGAACATACAAACATGAACACACACACACAGGAACATACATACATGAACACACACAGTAACAGATAAGAAGGGGTAGAAGCAACGAAATAATGCTGATGCAATATATACCTGATCAATCTCTTTCAGTGGGTACCAGAAACTAAATTTTCAAACTAGCTGTATGCCAAATTTATCTGTTCCATTTGAAAGGCCTATATCCACTGAGCATTTTGGTACCATTCTTTAACCTCTCTG
>NW_004798452.1:139911-157185 GCF_000002075.1 Aplysia californica
GTAAAGTCCAGAAGCTCGGCAAAATCGCGGTCCTGACCGAAAACTTCTCCATCCACGATGCCATAGCTGGGGACACACAAACACAAATACAGACACATACACGAACACACACACAGGAACATACATACATGAACACACACACAGGAACATACATACATGAACACACACACAGGAACATACATACATGAACACACACACACGAACATACATACATGAACACACATACAGGAACATGAACACACACACAGGAAAATACACACACTAATAGATAAGAAAAGGTAGAAGCAACGAAATAATGCTGATGCAATATATACACGATCAATCTCTTTCAGACCTCCACCAACAGATAAGCAGTTTTTTTTTTAAGTTGAAGAAAGAGATATATTTCAAGTTTCTATTTTTTTAAAGACATATACACGGACATGTAAATAAATTAGACAAACAAAAATCAGGACAAACCAGCACTTCACACACTCCAAAAAAAAAAAAATCTCGGAAACAACACACTTCACCCAGGTGGGAATGGGTACCCGGCTATAGACAGCAAAAGATCTTGTCAGTTTGTTAGTGTTTGAGCGCTTAATCAGCTGCTTGCACTGTAAGCTTCCCGGGAAGCTGAGAATGTGTCGGAGTGTTCTATGGTCTGCTGGGGTAATAATATAGTGTAAGGCGCATAGAGCTTGCTGTTGAGCGGGGATATGCGCTATACAAATGCTATTTATTATCATTATTATTATTATTATTAACACAAACCATGGTAGAAGGTGAACCGGCCGTCGAGTCTTGGCCAGCCCAGCCTTGCGTAGAACAGCCTCCAAGTCCCCACCAGCGAGTCGCCACAAGTAGAAAACTTCAGACATTGAGCGGCGAGACAGGTGATCATCGCTGAATTCTGATGGAATTTTAAAACGCTAGTTTCAGCGTGACAGAGATCACAACAAGATATCTTCAAAAACAGTCACAGTGTCTGAAAATTACCTCTTGAGTTTTAAAAATAATCACCACAGTTGCTGTCATTATACTTAATATGTAAACTGCTGAGGTACTAAGTCATGGTGTTAAATATTATGGTACTGTCTTTAGAATAAAATACAAAACTGTGAAAAAAAGAAACATCTGGAAGTAATGCCATAGATATCCATAGATACTCAGAAAATTGAAAATGGAAAGAAGAAGTCAAGATTGAAGTGGAAGCTGCTTCTTATCTCATCATCAAACTCTTTAAAATCGGTGAATTCGTCACAAGTCCAGTAAATACAAAGAGTTCCCATCTTGGAAAACGAACAGAAAAAAACCACAGAAGGCAACCAAAAATTACAAAAATGTCATCAATATTTGCGGTTTTAGACTGACTGCCACCACAAATATTTTAAAACTAGTTGGGCCCCCTTTCGATGAAAGAAACGATCTGTGCTTTAATATCAACTAAAAGTCATTGGCCTCCTATATTTGCACTCTACTGGAATGGGGCAATAAATCTTGAAAGATGCAAAAAATTAGAAGGTCTAGATCTATACTCTCAAAACAAAATGCGCCTCACGAAATATCACTTCCGGATTTTCTAAAATTACAGAGACAGAAGCGTTGGCCTACAAAAGCGATCGGCGAAATAAAGAAATTTAGGTTTTTTTCAGTAAAACAGTCTCAAAACTGAAAAAACCAAGGGCATCATGATCTGGAGAATATTTTAAAGAATCTTTAGGCGAAAACCGCAAGTCGATCGATGCAGCCATTAAAAAGCCTTTTGAATAGCAAAATTCGGCCACCACAAATAGATAATAGATGACCACCACACACATACATGCGAGTGATCACAATATGTGCCTTGGTAGATAGGACCATCCATTACACATAATGGAGTGACCACTCAACCCCCTCTCACCATTCTCAATTGTCTCCTCATAGGTAGGGAGTTCCAGATCCTTGCAGCGTAATTCAGTGGTGCACATTCTCACTTCCTCTTTGTGTGGAACCTAAGGAAATGGAGAACTATGTAAAGATAGCAGCAGAGCACAAAACGTTTTAAAGAAAAAACAATTTTTTTCAGAATTAGATCTAGTTAATTTCCTTTTCATTACTAAACATTTTTTTTTACAACTTAGTTCGGTTTTTTGTTGGTTTTTTTAAAACAAAAATGAAATCTACACCAAGGGCAAAAGCAGAGGCACAATAACTATGATATTTCCCCTAATACTACAATACTAGCATTACAACACAATATTTGCCATCGTTCAAAGATAGTGAAAGAGAAGTTGGAAACAATAAGGAACAAGAGTAGAAGTGCAGCAAACATGACAGTAGTACAAAAACAGCATAGAATTATGCCAATGTCATAAAAATCCTTGCTTTAACAAAGCTAAGCAGTTGAACTACTGCCACATATGAAAAAAGAGCAAAAGCAATAACTCAATCAACTATCATAAGCTTTTTGGAAAGCTAGGAAAAGACAACATCAACTCACAGCCTTCATCCTCTCATCGCGGAACAGTGGATGCTGTTTAAGCTCTGATGACTTTGCCCTGGTCAAATAAAGAAAAACAAAAGCTCTAGGTCAAGTGTTGGGCAAGGAAATCCTGGTTCAAATTGCTGGCCATACATTCAAGACACAGGAGACCTTAATATCAATTTTCTCAGCGTTGCCATAAAAATTTAGTCACATTCAAATGCATTGAAACAGTAGATTTTGGGTTCAAATGGCTAGAATATGAAAAGAGGGGAAAAAAACGAAGCACTATGAAAAGCTCAAAGCTTTTTCAATTTTCATTAAATGAAAAATCTTTGACAAGGAAAATCAAAAGTTCCTCACTAATCTCACGGCTCAAAGCGCCGAAATAGATATAAGCCAGTTCGCTTTTGCCAGTCCCTGAATACTAAACTAAAGCTGGGTATGTCTTTTATCTTCCATTTTCTTAAACGAGAGAGAGAGAGAGAGAGAGAGAGAGAGAGAGAGAGAGAGAGAGAGGGAGGGAGGGAGGGAGGGAGAGAGAGAGAGAGAGAGACAGAGACAGAGAGAGACAGAGAGAGAGACAGAGAGACAGAGAGAGAGGGAGGGAGGGAGGGAGGGAAGGAGGGACAATAAAAGAAACACTGCTGCCAACAATGAAAGTCTTGTCAAAAGCAGAGTACAAGTACAAGGCACAGCACACTGCGGAGAGGAGAAAAATGTTTAGGGAAAGATCAAGAAAGTAAGGACCTTCAATCTGTCAAATTAGCAACAAAATACACTGCAGTCAACAATATTGTCTGTATGTGTGTATATCAAGCATTATGTCTGTGTCTATGAGTTACCTCTTAGCAGCGGACACAGTCAGGCACAGTCTAAGCACATCTCTCAACTCCCTGGAAGTTCCCTGAAATGCACAACATTCATCATGAAAACATTCAAAGTGAAAATGATACTTAATAGTCTTGTTGTAACTCTCTTGATTGAAAGTTAATAATTAAAGCAGCCAAAGTAAACTAAAAGCGATTACTTTATTGTTACTGTTTATTTTTACCTTTTGCGAAAAAAAAAAAAATCACATGACTTCAGAATAACTCCTTCAGCCGGCTTGTTTATTCAATCCTATCATCTCAGTCCCACATGACGGACATACAGTGAGAGCAAATGAGCTTGCAACTTGAAAACCAACAGTTAGTTCCTTTTGAAAAAGAGAATGAATGTGCAGTCTGTATCCTACAGTTTTTCTTTAATACATACAAAACATGAATATCAACACTGGCAAAGGAATGGAGTTATAAAGCCAGATAAACTAACTTTGTGAGCAAAGAAAGCAGCTGAACAGTTCAGAGCCACCCGGTGATGAGACCAGAGACAAAAAGCCCTACATCATGTCAGATACTTGCTGCGAGTCTTGCTAAACGACATCAACGAACATAAATGTGAAGAGTGCAGACAAAATGAGTTACTTCTCGGGATTTTAACCTTATGGAAATAGACACATCACGCTTACAGGTGAAGTTTTTACAATTTAGAAGTATGAAATAATAAAAGGAATGTTATACTTTAAAAATATGGCATTAATAGATAATCAGCAGATTTGACCCTAGCGTCAATTTTTGGCCAATATCTCTATTTGTGGATTGCGACAAGTAACTCGTTTTTTTTCAGTTCAAATTACAAATGGAGAATCCCAATTTGAAAACAGAAAAAAAAGCAAAGAATCAAGACTTGAGAGAGAGAAAAAAGAAAATATAAAATAACGCCTCATCATACACGCATTTTAAAGTCTTTGTGATAAACAAAAAGGGCAGGAAAGTGTCAAAACAGAAGAGGATTCAGAACTCTGAGACATAAAACTGCACCAGATATCACTTTAGTTATACCTGTAGTTTGCTGGCAACTGTGGCATCTTGTTGGAAAATGTCTATGGGGGACATATCTGGAGATAAATGAATAAATATGTATATATATGACTACATTGTTGCTGCAAGATTCTAAACAGCTAACCCCAAAAATGTGGTTTTAGGTTTTTTTCCTGAATTCTGACTGACATCACACAACTCATTCTATAAATAATTTTCAGCCAGATTAATCTATCCATATAGTCACTTCAACACTGGATTATAAATAGGTAAAATATGTATGATGGCCTTGATTTTTAGTTTTTGCACTCTCCTGTAAAATTCACAGAAACCAAGTTAGCCATTTAGAATTTTGCAGTGACGATATGTAAAAATCTTGTCTAGACTTTCATGAGGTTCAAAATTATGTACTACCCATGAAACAAGCAAACAAAATAATCATAAATAAATTAACTACAGACTTTGCATGCATGAAAAAGAGAACATGAGGGAAAAAAATGACACCTTTTTTGCTACAGGGAATACCTTATCACAGGGGGAACTGTCATCTTTTAGCTACTGAGCAATGACATCTCACTGGAAAGTGTAAATGACATTTTTATCATGTGGGGAAAATGTCATAGGAATATGCAGTAGGTAAGGCATATTCAAGTGCACTCGTGTGTGACCTTTCTCTGAGCAAGATGGGATAGAGGAAAAAACACATTCATTAAGGAGCAAAGCCCTACTCACCAGATTTGATCATTTCCACAATCTTGTGTAGAGTTTCCTTGATCCCTAACCTTGCCCAAATTTCCTTCCCCTGAAACAAAAAGAAGATACATGTTAATTTACAAAAAACATTACATATTGTGATTGCGAGACAGAAACACTGTACTTACATTCCTGCGTCAACTCACGAGCAGGAGAACATGTGAGCTTCAGTGTCGTGGCGACTCGCCTGCGCTGGCCGGCTCAGATCACATCGTCGGGCTCTCGGAGGTCACTTTGCCGGCAGCTATGAACCGTCAGCCACTATAGCCTCAAGTACCGAGACGGAAAGAAGGGACTCGGACAGAATTCACGCCTCGCCTTTATACCAATGTTTTAGCGCCCCAAGTGTCACGGGGTGGCAACCCTGTTCGGCCCGCTCAGCGCCCCCTAGTCCCATGGGCCCGTAACTCTCAATTTTTGATTACTCCAATAACATATATCACATAACAAGCTTGTCCTGAAAAACATTACTCCCTTAATTAAGGAAAAAGACCTTTGGATTTAGATCAAGAAAGAAAATCCTTCACCAACCACCCTCAGAACATGTCTCAGCAATAGTTGTTATTTCTTATCTCTGTAGGGAAAGAAGAGATATGTTTGGGAACAATCATCGTCTGACATCCAACAAGACAATAATAACCTCGAGCAGAGAAGATTATGTAAATAAAAAAACGTCAGCTTTAAGAGTAATTCAAAAGAGGACACTTCTATCCAACTAGCAGACATAGCCTTTCTGGAGAAAGAGTATACATCTTTTTCTCAAATACTCGATTCCTATGAAATAAATATCCATCTATCTTGAATATAACTCAAAATATTTACGACTGAAGCAAGGGAGGTCGTCTGGCTTCAGTGGTGAAATTAGCAAGAAAGAGGCCGCCAAAGTTTGGTAACTCCAATGGTTAAAGAGTCCTTGAAAACAGAAAACAGAAAAATGACATACTTCGGGCCTTTAATCAACGTTTTTCAATAACATTCACATGGAAATGTGTTTTTATATAGACATAAAGGAGGTTGAGAAAAAAAAAAATTCGATAAAAATTTTCAAGCTGGTGGAAAAATGCCTGTTTTTTCTGATTTCTGTGTTTTGATCAGCGCCTGATTTCACCATGCTGTCTCACATATATCATTAGCCTCCCCCCCAAACAACAATCAAACGTCCCATCTGTCATTCAACTTACAAGAACCAGCTGGAGAAGGATGAGACCAAACGCCCAGACATCAGACTTGGGCCCAGAAAGCGGCTGGACGCAGTGTCCAGTTTCTTCATCCACCCTGACGGGACCAGAACACAGCACCTCTGGGGCCATGTAGCGAGGTAGTCTAAAGGAAACAGAATACACCAGTAGTTTGATCATCCATGTTGTGTGCACGTGAGTGTACGTATGAGTGTGGGTATGTGTGTGTGTGCGTGTGTGAGTGTGAGTGTGTGTGTGTGGGGGGGGGGGGGGGGGAGATTACAATATAGTGAGACAGTCTAAAACACAGAGAACTTCAATACAACATTACAAAGAAACCAAGGCAAGTTGTATTGATAGTAAAGCAATAAAATCTTATCTCAGTTAAGGAAAGAAAAGAATCATCAAAAGGAAAGAAGTCCTTTGTTATTCTGCCACATTAACAGTAACAACAAAAAACAGCCTTAATAAAAAGTTCTACACATTGTCCTGAACTCACCCAATTGGAAAAGAGACATCGGCTCCGTAATCAGTCATGTAATAGAGCCCATGCTCTGACAGCTTTACATTTTTCTGCAAAAAAAAATAAAAAATACAGGAAAAATGAGCATATCTAAACCTCAGCTTGAGATATTTTGAACCTCTGTCAAGGACAGGAAGGGTATTTATAGATGTACACAGTGTTTGTACATCATGTAAAAATAAATTGTTCAAACGAACTGCCTCACAACTGTACAAGGAATTTGTTGAAAAAAAAAATCATTTATTCAGAGCGTCCATAAGTAAGTAAATAACTCACAAAAGAAAAATAAAGAGCATTTATATTCTTGTCCATGAACATGTGATCGTGAACACCCACAAACCCCCATCATTTCGGTGACTGACCTCGACATCCAGCAGAACATGTTCCACACTAAGGTTCCGGTGAACAACGCCGTTGTTATGGAGATAGCACAATCCTTCCAGCAGCTGGTAGCCCACACGCACAATCTCAGACTCCCTGGTAACAACAGTGGGCCAAAATGAAAAACTTCAGCAAAAATCAGAACACAGCAATAAACAACACACTATCTTTTTTCTTTTTTTTTGACGAATGAAGAACGGACCAGGGTAGAACGGACCTTAGTGACATAGTCTTTTCCCAAGGGATAAAATACTTCCTTGAAATTTCCACCCCAGCAAAAGTCAACACTACATGCTACAATAAATCAAATGTTTTATAGTCCGACTACTGTATTTATAATTGTGGAACGTAATCTCAAGTGACATTATAGAGACTATGCTAAGCTACGAGAAATCAGGACATACGTTTCTATATTCCCACAAGTGAAAACTTACCCGATACTTCCCTCTTTCTTTATCAACTCCTTGAGCGAGGAGCTGTGGTGCTCTGACACAACCAGCATGCATTCTGACAAGAGAAGATAACAATCAATATAAAGTAATTTCACCAAAATTTAAAATGTACACAATGTGTGGGAGGAGGGCGAGGACTAAAAAAAACAACAACATATTTGACACTTGACATGTCATTAAGTGTGACACTCTGTAAAAGGGTTGTCGACTTTATTTCCATTACATTTTACATGAATAAAATAAGACTATATTTCTCAATTCTCCAGCATTCTTAACGGCAGCCTGTTTGATTATAACAAGTATAAACTTGGGAGGGAGAGGTTTTATGAAAAGCTGTGGAGGAGTCAAAAAGATTTTATCACTTTAATATATACAGATAGTCAAACAGGTTGAGTTGTATCGTCAAGAAAACAGTAAAAACAAACAGTCAACAAGAACAGGCACAGCCTACCATGTTTTGTCTTGCTGATGTCCAAATACTGACAAAGCCTTGGGTGAGACAGCGTCTTCAGGAACTGGAAACGACCCAAGATCTTCACAGAGTTTGGTGTCAACGGTAGTCCATTGGCTCCGCATTTGTCATTGGGGTGAGTTGCGGCATAAAAAGTCCTGATGCCAAACCCGGCTGTCCCAAGAGCTGGCATATTCTCAGGCGGATCTTTGCCTTCAACTGGAAAGGGAGGCATTTGACACCATACCATGAATCATTTAGAACAGATTTAGTTTGCAGACTAAACTGGAATGATCTCTTACCTCCAAAAATCTTAGTAAAATTTGACATTGAAACAATCCATCGGTTTCATTATCACCCCTCTTTAATAATCATTGTGTGGCGACTAACCTTATGTGTTGTTATGTGTAGTAGGTGAGTTCATGAGTGAGAGTTCAGGGAAAGTCGCCAACCTGTTCGAGTGAGTGTACGAATGTCATGTCTCGTCAGTTGTGATCCCACGCAAAAGCAAATTGGGCCTCTGTTTGTGCGAACCACACGGAAGGACAAGAAATCCAGAACGTAGGAAGTTTGAGTGCTACATTTTCGATTGCCATGATTGTGAGAAACGTATCGCCTTTACTAGATTCTAGGTTATGCTAAATTAAATCTAGATCTCTAGACAAGGTTACCTTAGATCATGTCGGGGTCACCAATGTAGCATAACATGTCCTTTCGTTTAGCAAAATATTAGAACGCGTAGAAAGACAGCGAGCATAAATCCTGTTGTCACATGAAGCGAGATACACACATAAGGCCTCAGGACGAGACATGACATTCGCACACTCACTAGAACAGGTTGGCGACCTTCCCTGAACTCTCACTCATGAACTCACGTACTACACATAACAACACGTTAGTCGCCACAATTGGGTTAAAAACACAGGAGCCCCAATCAACTTTACTAAAGAAATTATAAGAGAAAGAAAGTACCCTCCAACCCCCGGCCCCTTTCCACTTGCACAGACAAAAGGAGAAATAATTTAAAAGGACAATACATCATTTGAAATAATAAAACATATAGATCTAAATATAAGGCGCAGCCTATCATTTCTTGCTTTAACTTTAAAATTTTAACACTAAACAATGTAAAATTGAGAAAAGAGCAGATGTCTTTGTGTAATGGAAAAAGAGTAAGGCACAATAAACGCAAGAGCCAATAAATTATTGTTTCATTTCCCAAGCGCTTCGAGGAATCGTAGAGTAAGGGGGGAGGGGGGGGGTGCATCTTCGTTTTTCCAACCAATGGCTCGTTTTCCAATTGTCAGTTCATCATCAGTCACCACCACACAGACACAACAGTGGTCAACTTCTTATGTTTTGTTTTGCTTACCAAACTAGCTTACAGATCCGACATCATAACTGAATCAACTGCTTTCGAAAACAATGGGAGAGCTTCCATGGGTCTTTCTACGTTTCCGACATAAATATAATCCAAGGGACAGTTCAAAAGGGGTGTGTTGCTGATGATGAAGGAACTGAATTGACAATTGGTCAATACTCAATTGGTTTGTTTTGTGGCAGAAAGGTATATTTTTTAACATACCAGTTGCGCTTTCATCAAGAACGACTACTCTGGACAACAAAAGGGCGATTGCATGGCAAGACATCAACAAAAATTGGTCCGGTCAGACTAGCACCAGCTGGAGCTAGTTTTACGAGTATGTCAAATGCAATTTAACTTGCATATAACATAGATTTAGATCTTGAACCAAGAGTCCTCACTTTTCAAAAATGAATTGTACATCAAATGTGATTTTTCTGTTGTCGGCCTGAGATGCTGTCATTGCAGAGCAGAGAGGAGAGGACTGCAACTGCAGGCCAGCGCGACCTTTTTTGGTTTTAGAAGGCCTCCTTACTAAATTTAGAGATCTAAAGAACAGGGGCAGCTTTTTCATCGTGTTAATTTGCACTACTTTTCTAATTCTAAGACAGTATGGTCTTACTTCAGTGCTGTGGTTTTCTCTGAAAGTGAGCACATGGAGCTCTTATTGTTCAATTTCAGTCTCAATTCTCAGAACAACCTGTCCAAACATTTTCACTTAAATTTTACTCTCTGATCTATTTACTACTTCCTTCTTCTTGGTTTGAAGTACATGAACAAACTTGAAGTCTAAGTGTGTAGTGTGTTCATACTAACCTTTCACATGGAAGACTATCAAATTGATACACCTAACTTGTTCTTAGTACAAAAGTAAAAGTCGTCAAATTTGTTTCAAGAGTTTTACAACTCCAACAACGCCTAAGCTAGACTAGACCCAAATTAATTTTTTTTACGTCTTTGTAATTGAAGAATCAAGTCTCCATGTTCTCTACTACCCAATGATATGTTGTACCTTCTGCTGGTGTGTTGTGGGTCTGTAAATTCACCCTGCCCCGATACATGGGCCTATTTATTCTGATTGTATCTAGATTCTAGATGTGTAACAGCAGCAACACAAGTAGACAAGTTTACAAATTGAATGCACTAAACTTATTTTGTCCATGTGAAGTAAGCTTACTAAGAGAGAAGATATTCATTAATTCTTTTTATCTCTGTACAGCTTGATTTTTGCACCGTCTTTTGATTCAATGAATATATGGCTATTGTGTCGAAAAACGTATTTCGTTTCTTGTCTGTTGCAGATGATTGCTGTACACCTGAACAGAACGTTGCAAATCTTTGGTAGATCTGCTGTTGAGTCTTTGAAGACAAATAATCTTTTGCCGACATCATCCTTTTTATGTTCAATACTCACTAACAGGTTAGTTTTGGAAGTTGTAATAATAGTAATATAATTCATTTAAGTTTATTGAATTACTATTGACCTCGTGGTTTTTTGTCTCCCACTATAAATTTGCAAGCTGGTGATAATATAAGTGAAAAATTTTGGACACATAATATGATATCGCATGTAGCATGTAGTTCATCTTTAAAAAATATTGTTCAATTTTTCCTCCTTGTCTTAAAACTTTATCACTAAAGATTTTTAAACAAGTTGAAGGTTGGTAAAATTTGAGTGGGTTCTTTCTTTTCTTCTTCAGCTACATCCTACATGTTATGCATAATTTATAAATGAAATGTCGTCAGGAGTGTATGAGAATGTCACGTCCATTGAATAACTCTTTACTTCTCAAACCATTCTTATATACGGACGTAAAAGTTAGAGTCAAACTTGCTCTAACAGCCAGCTATCAAAGACAATCACAAATGATTACTTCTTACTTCCGTCTGGGGGGTTTTTCTATACAATAATAATGACACTGTTCAAGACATGAACTTGTTAACACAATCCTTTTTCTCCTCGGTATTGGATGACTGTCATGGACAGCATGACTGTGTGTACTTACTATGCATTGTTTTCTTTCCGTTCCGCAGAATGGCAAGCTCGGCTGACCTACAGAGGATCAAAGCTCGTTCAGAGGAAACGGATCGTATCCTGGCTGAGCTACAGGGCCAGATAGAAGCTGTTAGAAAAGCTGCAGGTACAGTTGCTTGCTGTTGATTGTGCTGTGAAACACAGAATGTACATTGATTTAAGGAAAACCCTTTCACAGTATTTGAACTCACTCAGTCCCACCTAATGCCCTGTGAAGACACGAACCTAACTCCAGATGAAATTCACACTTTAAGAAAATGTTATGAAAGCTACCAAACGTGATGAAAATGTGAAAAAGATAGATTATTTTTTTATACATGATTGAAGTTTAAATTCAAAATGCTGTCAATGTTTAAAAGCCTTTCCCTCATGTATGGGGATCATTCACAAATCAGTTCTAATTTGGCTTCTCTCTTCTTCTTCCTCATCCTCTTGATTGCCTTCATTGTCAGACTCCACAAACAAATCCCCATATTTGTCTGAATTTTCTTTCTGTCCTCTCCGGTCTCTTTCTTTCACTGCTAAGAATATTATATGCTAACTTCCTTTATTTTGTAAGTTATGCTTTTAAATATTTTTTGTCAGTATTTGTTGTTGACACAACTATGATTGGATCATTAGATGAAAAAATTGATAAACTGATTTTTTTTTTTTATGTTGTTTAAGCAACACTCAATGTTTGTCAGATTTTTTGCTCACATTGCCCTGAAGCTGGCCATTGCGCCTTGTCTATTAGCATCTTTTTATAACTGGTGGATTCCCAATGTAGGCCCAGTTTAGCGCTTCGAAATAAAATGTTAATAAACTGTTTCTGGGCTCTGGCAGTTCTTTTGACCATTTACCTGATTCATATACTTTGTTACCTTCACAAATAAATGTGTTCCTGGTTTCATCTCTTTAAAAATCAGGTCTTATAATAGCATCTTGAAATTAAATGAAATGAAAATATACAGGTTGGAGGCTTCTGTTACAGTACTATTTGCAAATTTCCTTTGAATGTAGTACATTTAAAATCAATAGACATACATTATACGAGGTACAGTGAAGTTGTAGATAAGTCTAATTGGATTGTTCTTCTCTTTCAAAATTATGCCAAAAGGTGTTAAAAAATGTGCTAGGCAGAGAGCTGCTTGTTACTGAGGTGCTGAAGTGACTGAGTTTTATAAATGAGTGCATTTGATTGAATTCCTGATGAAGTGTGTTTACTTACAATGAAATGAATTTGTCTTTATCCGCAGTGAGAGAAGCGGGTCGCGGGGAGGAAGAACAACTGGTGAAGGAGAATGAGGCCATCAGGAGAGAAGTCTTGGCTTTGAAGAAGGCTTTGGCCTTGGCTGAGATTGGAAATGGAGGTAAGCTATTTGTGATGTGTGTGTGGTGAAGGTGATATTAGTTTGAGGCGCGGGGAGTTGCAGCATACAGTGGTTTTGGGTGTGAGTTTTTGGGATGTGTATATGAACAGATGCTTGGTGTGACAATGTGTTTAAGTGAGAGGCTCTGTGGGTGTGAGGCATGTGCAAGGAGATAATACTGACAAATTGTGTATGCAAGTGAATCACCACTACATGTAAGATACTTTTCAATGAATGGATTAAAACACTTTTCTTTGAATTTTTCATACTGATTTATTCTTTTTTTGTTGTTCAGTGCGACAGGTGAAAATGCCTACCAAAGGAGATTTGTCTTCTCTTTCGGCCTCAACTGCATCGGCACCCCCTGTCGTCAACGGCAGCTCTGCTCCTGCACCTGAGAAGAAACAGCAAGCGAAAAGTGAAAATGCAGGAAAGAAATCCAAACCAGAACAAAAGCCAGATGCTGGCGGCAAGAAGGCGAAGACTGAGAAAGGAGGGAAAGGCGGGAAGGGAGGAGCAGGAGGAGGTAAATGTCTTGTTTAAAAATCTTTTTTTTTCTGGACTTCTTGGGAGTTGTGGAATAACCTCCAGCATTGAAGAGATATTATATTTACCTCAGACTCTCTCGTTTATGAAAATGTAAAATTTTATGAACCTAGAAGTAAAAAGTTCTTCATCAAACTTTGGAACAATTTGGATTTAGATGTTAAAATGTCTCTTTCAATTAATCACTTCAAATCAAAGTTGAAGACAATGTTTTTCAGGAAATTGTATTTATAATGCTGGAACTTTATATCTGAAATATCAGGGGAGGGGGGGGGGGGTTGTTTTTTTAAAAAATGCATGTCATAGTGGTACTGAGCTTCAGAGCTTTTTTTGTTGGTGTTGTGCCACCACGGAAATTTTGCTTCAAACAGTAGATGAAATTGGTCATGAATGATTTTATATTTTCATGCCAAACACAAGGATTTTTTAGGTCAAGAGGAAATGTACGCAAGGTGTCCCTGTTTTTATCATCTGTGATTATGCTTTCCCTTGTTGAAGATTTCCTGTAATCGTGTTTTCCCCACCAATAGATAATCGATAATTTGAATCCTTATTTGATTCTTTTATAGAAGAAGGAAAGGCAAAGAAGGCTGGCGCAGCCTCTGGGGGAGACAATGCAGATGCTGCAGTGGACATCTCCAGACTGGACCTCCGAGTGGGCAAGATTGTGGATGTGGAGAAACACCCCGACGCCGACTCATTGTACGTGGAGCAGGTGGACCTGGGAGAGGGCAAGACAAGGACAGTGGTCAGCGGACTGGTCAAGCATGTGCCTATCAATGCAGTGAGTGTTCTCAATTCTGAGACCGTTGTTTGTTTGTTATTATTGATAATGTTTTAACTGGTTTATATCGGCTTTCTTTCTCTGCTTTCTCCTGCTCCTGTGTTGGTGCGTTTGAGAATAATAGATCCGCTGCTCACCAAGTGCCACATCTTTAGAATAAACTTTCAACTTCTAATTAGGCATTAAAGTCATTAGCAAATAGAGTCAGTATTTTCGATGGCCCCAAATTGGAAAATATTGTTGCTGCACTACTGTTCCTCAACCCATCAGCTCTTTTTGTGTTCCTATTTTAATTTTGTCATCTTTATCTTGATGTGTTTGTTTCATCTTCACCTCCTATGATTGACATACAATAATACTCTGGCTTAGGGAAGTTTATAATGTTAAGCCACAATAAACTGGCACCTGTGATTTAGTGATTTGGTGATTAGCTGTTGCACACAGGATACATAAGTTTGATTCTCGAGTGGGGAGAGTTTTTATTGAGTATCTTGGTCTTTCTGCTGGGTTTTTGTATCACTCTCAGCTTAGGTTGGCCCTGAGAGGCATAGTTAGAAGCTGGCCTTCTAAGTGATTGAAATTGTGTCAACAGGCAGGGGCATCTTTTTTAGTCACAATGAAAACTTTGTGAGATAGATCACAGAATATTTAACTGAAGATTATTGCTTACTTTTTTTAAAAATAGAGTGGAACCTGCTTTAGCAAATCATTTGTCCAAGACAGTCAGCTGTATGAACAACCACTTCCCACATCTCCCATTTTGCTTTTTCTATATTTTAATGACTATCTCCAAAAGAACCACCTGCCTAAAACAACCACTTTTTTCCTCAGCAACAATAGGTAATCATGTTGGAAAAGTTTGATTGTGTATTTGAAGTCTTGGTAACTTTGGAAAATGTAGGCTACAGCAAATATTTGGCATACTTAACAGGTTTTGACACTTTTTAACCACTCTTGGTTCTGTGTCTGACTGACTGTCTTAGTGTTCAGGACTTTTTTAACCACTTTTGCTTGTATGTGTCTATTCCTGTGAGTGTAGATGAGGGAGAGGATCGCCGTGTTCATGTGTAATCTGAAGCCTGCCAAGATGAGAGGTGTGCTCTCCGAGGGCATGATCATGTGTGCCGTGGGACCAGAGAAGACAGAAATCTTGGTCCCTCCCACGGACTCCGTAATCGGTGACCGAGTGAAGGTCCTCGAGTTTCCAGGTGAGACAGGCAGGATTGCGATTGTTTTGGTGATATTCTGTACGTTGTGGGCAGCTCTGTTGTTCCTTTACTTTAAGACCAAGCTGGTGTGGGTTTTTTTATCAGTTGGTTGGAATGGAGAAGATAAGTTCGTGCATGTAGCCATATTATCAGCCTGGGCTGTCAGGTATGGAAGCAACTTCATTGAGTCTTAGTTTTCTCATTTACGTCTTCGGTGAAAACTAGTTATTTTCCTGATTTTACTGAATTGAACCCCCCCAGGAATTTCTCTTTTTTCACTGAGTCTTAGTTCTTTTTGATTTTCAATCTAGTTTGGCCCAGCAACGCCTTCAATGTAACTGTGATGAGGGAATGTCAGAGAGTGATATTTCCTATCAAACAGCAATTGTCATCTCCCCACCTTTTTGTTGTATGTTATTCTCTTGTAACAGTTTTAATCTTTGGCACTTATAACATATGACCCATTTGTGTTGCTAGCGCCGTAAGACTAAACTAAAACTCTTGTGTGCTGCACATTTTGTCTTGGTGTGTCTCTTGCAGTAGTGGTGTTTTTACATGGGACAACACAGCTGTAGTTTAAATCAAGTCCCAGTTCAGGTTTGCCCTGTGGAGTTTTTTTTATTATGAAGGCTCAGTGCTGTTATGTGACTGGAGTCTTTTATTTTAACTCTTATCATGTCCTTGTCTTTGCAGAGGAAAAACTAAAGCTTTCATGGGTGGTTGGTGAATGCTCTGGTGTGATTTGCTCCTTCTTTCCTATCGAACATCTATGGTCTTTTTTTCTCCTTCATCGTTTCTTTGTATGTTACTCTGTTGTAACACCTCTTTATCTTTGACACTTACATCTGACCTATTTGTGTTGCAAGTGCTGTAAAATTCCTATTAAAACTAAATTTAAATTTCTGTTTTATTTTGACGTTTTGTTAGGAACCCCGGATGGACAGCTCAACCCTAAAAAGAAAATCTGGGAGACACTCAAGCCAGATGTGCGAACAAGTGCCAGCCGAGTTGCGACTTACAAAGGGGCGCCACTCATCATTGAGGGCAAAGGACAAGTTGTTGCTCCTACCCTGGCTGACTGTCAGATCTCCTGAGCACGCACCATATCTCTGTTTTATTTCATGTTGTTTCTCAAAGCCATTTATTTTTTTCTTGAATCAGTTCAATAAATAAATAGCCAGAAATTGGACCCCGAAAATTTGCTGAAATCTTTCTTTTTTTATGTATATATGTACACTTTGTTGTTTTTTCTCTTCAAGATCTGCTCTCAAATATTTCTGTGTTCTGTTTCCATATTCAACCTGTTATTCTTATGGTATTATAATCTGGGACCTGTTGGTTAGCTGGAAGGACAGAGGAGCATTCTCTCGAGTCTTCATTACAGTAGTATTACCAGCAGTCTGGAATAGTGGATGTAAAAGTAAAAGGGTGTGGAGATCAAGATCTTGTTGAAGAATTATTTGGACAATATTATTATTGTCATGTATGCTTGCAGCAAACACAAGAAGTGGGAGTGGCTTCAAGTTCATTGGGATTAGGTTTGGTCTTCTTCTCCTTCTCCTCCTCCTCTTCCTACTTCTTCTTCTCCTTCTCCTCCTCCTCCTCCTCTTCTTACTTCTTCTTCTCCTTCTCCTCCTCCTCCTCCTCTTCTTACTTCTTCTTCTCCTTCTCCTTCTCTCTCCTCCTCCTCCTCTTCCTACTTCTTCTTCTGATACTCCTCCTCCTCCTCCTACTCTTCCTGTTTCTTCTTCTGCTACTGCTGTTTCTGCTACTGCATTCTCCTGCTGGGTCTCAGAATTACCCAGTCAAATGTAGGTTCTTTGTGTATGTGAGAGAGAGAGAGACATGTGTGTTTCTGTTTTTATCTTTTTTTTTTATGGATGAGACACACACACACACATACACACACACACACACACACACACACACACACACACACACAT
>NW_004798452.1:158468-161086 GCF_000002075.1 Aplysia californica
GACAATGTCTTTCATTTTCCCAGTCAAGGTAAACAATTCAATCACAAAGGGAAGTAAGCAAAAATAATGTAGTGACATGTACATAAACATGAAAAAATTATATCAATAGGCGGATATTAGACCATATTTTTTCATATAAACTTTGAGCTTGTCAAGTATTAACAAATGGCCAAACATACACGGCCAACGATTGTCAGTTCTAATTGATCTCTTATGATTAGACATGATGAACAGAAAACTATATAACCCTAGCACAGTGGTGATAGCTGTGTACATAAGTAATAGGTTGCCGGGGGACGGAAGGCGGGGGCCTGTTGTAATAATCACACAACAGATCCCTGGGGTGGGGCGGGGTTTGCGGGGGCTGGGAAGGAGCGGGCAGGTGCCTCAATTGGAGGGTTCTAAGGTGTGACTGGAGAGAGGAGAGAGGGAAAGTGTCTAAAACGGAGAGGGGACTTACTGGCGAACCTGGCACTGCGGGGAATGAGCCGGACCAACAGGGAGCCTCAAGTGGAGAATTGGAAGGTGTGTGAGAGAGGGTAACCAAAGGTAGATAGCAAGGCTAAAACAGCTCCTGGACATGGATGGCTGGTGTCACTATATATAAATTATTGATGGTCAAAGGTGGATAGAGAGGGAATGTCGTCAGGTAGTCCAACGGTCTGTCTGTCTATCCATGTTGAGTGGGAAGGAATCTGAACTGAAAGACAGAGAGAAAAAATGAAATGTGCGAATTACATATCAAGTTGTTATGTGTGAAGACACATATTACGTATTGATAGCTCTATCTATGCTTAAAGAGACACCGATACCAATAAATATTGAATTAAACACGCTGAGCAAACTGAAATCCATTTGTTCATACCTTTACCAAGACAACACCCAAAAATTCATCTGCATCTATCTATTGCTGTAATTGACATTTGGTGCTTCCCGGTTTAAACAACATCAACGACAAGGAACATGGATTCTCCTATCAGAACACAGGGCTCAGAGTCAGAGGTCATCCTAGTCATCATAAATAGGCCTATTCTTGGAAGGGCGAAGAAAAAATGGTTGCTTTTAAGGACAAGCAGGCTAACCCTGATTTCGGGGGTTTCCAGAAATCTTGACCTACACCAAAAGTGAGCATTGTCCTACCTATAGGGGAAGTTTGGTTTCATTGGTGTGTATATTTTTTTGGTTATAAAGAACCAAAAACTTGAACTTCGCTTTTCTCAAAACAGCATTTTTCTGGATAGCCCCACCTTGTGCTCAAAGGCAACCAAATAAGTATTCAGATCCCAGTCAGATTCCAGTTTCCATCCGCCCATGATCTAGTACACGACCCGCAGCTGGTAGCCTGTGGGGAGGGAGAATGGCACCGTCACGACACACGTCATCATCATCATCCAGTGACAGATCTGCGGCAGACATCGGCGATCATGGTTCTAGTTCTCCTCTCCATTCATTCTTTTGCTCGGATGCTCTTCAAAAAAAGCTACGTTTCCCTGATCTTTCCCTGTTACCCATTTGTTTAGGTTCCCTAAGTAGGTTGCTCTGGGCCTTCCCCTGCCTCGTTTGCCTTCAATTTTGCCAGTGAGAGCTGATGTTCAAGACCCTTATGTCTATTCAGAGGTCCCAGGAACTGCATTTGTAGTTTCCTGATTGTTTCTAACAGTGCTTCACCAAGCACCAGCTCATTTGATTTTTTTTCCTTTTCCTTCCACGATACTCTTAGCAGTCTCACAAGACACCACATTTCTGTGCTTCTATATTTTCATTGTCTTTGCCGATTGTCCCTCATTCACGGATATACAGAAGGGTTGACCATACATAGTATAGACTAATGGGGTGTGCCCATTGGCTCGATCGGTTCTGTTCTGGTCAGTGGCCGTGGTAGTGAAGGGCTCACGGGCTTGAGCCCCTCTTCCCTCCCCGCCCACCACCACCAACTCTATCCCAAAGTAAATGAAAGTTTCTCCATAATGAAATAAGCAGTTGAAACTGTTATGCCCACACGCAATGAACAGAGTGATCAACTTGGCGGCTTGCTCTCTTATCCAACCACTGTTGTCCCCGCTTACAACTATAGAATCTAGTATCCCAGCAGCCAATCAAATGTCTTTAGGGCTCAGCAAAGGATGAGCTCTTTCCCACGGCCCGTCCTTAATGAAACTCTTCTTGTAAAAAAGGTAAAAGACTTGAAAAAAGAACACTGTACTGAGGGCTCACGCTCTCCTAGCCCTAACAATGGGGTGAAAGTTTACGACATACTTTCCTCCACTGATACAGATACCTATGCGCTCACTGGTTCTTAATTGGGTGCGTTCAACTTTTTCGACTACACGGCCTAATCCAGCTCATAGAAGTATTATGTTTGAAGTGCTGTGTGTGTGCATGTTTGTGTTTGTGCCGCTAAGATTTAACAGTTATAAATCAGGTCGAACTACTTTTAAGGCAACTTTTTCATCGCAAGAAAATTAATTAGAAGGAATTTGGAGGGGAATCAGCTTCGTCCCCACCATCAACAAGAGATTGAAAACAAAAATGTAACTCTTCTCGAATCGTTTGAACGGTTCTCAAAATGCCGTGGCTCACTATGAGTGTAGAAAAATCATCACTGTTTAGTTCTTATT
>NW_004798452.1:162898-166832 GCF_000002075.1 Aplysia californica
TATATATGATCTATCTACCCGAAAAACAGAAAAAGCCAAGAAAGCAAAAATCAGCACCACGCCCAGGGCCCAATCAAAATGAGCGACTGGAGAAGAAAAAAAAGCAATAAACAACAAAAAAAAGATTATATTTCAAATCACGATCGCCACCACCACCATCACAACAACAACAACAACAACAACAACAACAACAACAACAACAACAACAACAACAACAACAACAACAACAACAGCAAAAGCAACAACAACAACAACAACAACAGCAATTGCTTTGTTTTGTTTTTGTAAGGTTTTACGGCGCTCGCAACTGCATGCGGTGAAATGAGCGCCAAGGGGTGGATGTCAACAGAGAAGTCCGTACATGGAATCAGGCTGACTCTGCTCACCTTTCTGGCCTCAACAGCACAAAGTCTTCTCCGACTATCAAGGCATCCCAGAAATAGCAGTTCACAAGAGAGTGACAAACACACAAAAGAAGTAGAGGTAAAATGACGATAGTGAAGATGAGGAAAGAATAAGCAGCAGTTCCCCCTATGTTGTTTCGGCTCAGTAGGAGCATGACATTGATAAATATCAGCCCTTTTACAATTCTACACTGCATACATGTTAATATATAATAATAGTACTGCCCTAGTGGTGTGTACAACAACAATAGTTAATTTACAACACAGACATGAAAAGGAAAAGAAAACAGCACCACAAGTGTGACTCAAAAGTGACGCACATCTAAACGTTTAATGATCAAGATAGCGGGTGTCTTTGCTTTTCTTCAATGTCATTTCATCAACTGTTGGCGCACCCTCACTCACGGCGACTGAACAGCGCTTTCAAAGTCTCTCTGTACTTGGTGTTGAAGTTGAAGTAGACAAGACAGTTGCACGCACAACTCGAGAAGACCACGCTTCGAGCCAACATAAAAGACGACAGAATCGAGTTGGAATATCGGCCCAGATAGCGAAACTCTGGCTCAAACAATTTGATAATGTCTGAGAAGATGACCACTGGAATGTGGGTACAGATGAACAACAAAGTGACCAAAATAACAGACTTGACCACTTGAGTGTCTCTTGATGAAAGAGTCTTCTTGTCAGGTTTCGAACTTGAACCCTTCCCCGTCTCATGTTCCTTGCTAGAGGTTTCTTTTCCTGCAGTAGCAGTCCCATCCTTCGTAGTGGTCTGGCTTTCTGCCGACGAAGGTTTCGTACCGATGTGCTCCCAACCCCCCGTTATTTTTTTCCGTGTTCTGGCGGCGGACCAAAGGTTCAAAATGAGGATGACGGTGGAGATACAGCAAGTGATGAAGCAGATGTTGATGTAGACGATTTTAAAAATGATAGTGTGTATGGGGTCCCAAACAGCCATCTCAGGAGCTTTGCTCATCATTAAACGGGTGAAGTTTCTCCTCGGGTCAAAGCGGTACTTCATCCTCAGAAAAGACAATACCGGAATATAAAAACCCGCGAATATTGCCAGAGTGACACAAAGAACTATTATTGTTCTAGATCTGGTGAAGATACCGCCGAATTTCAAAGGAAAGGTGACGCAGAAGCAGCGAGTTACTGCCACGTACGTTGCGATAAAAATCGAGAAATTGTAGGGAATCTGGGAATATCTAGAGATCACTATGGCTAATCCTGACATGTCGATGGCATTGTGAATAGATTTTGAGTAGAATCGGCTAGGGAGGTAGCAAACGGCCACCAATATTTCAACGATCAGGTACCATAAATCAGAGATGGACAGGGCAAGAAAGGACACACTGACTGTGTCTTGAGCGCCCATTTTGCAGAACACACGTATGTTGATGACGTTAGATGTAATCCCAAACAGAAAAAGGAAGGGATAAAGTGTCGACAAGAGCACTATGCGTACTACGTCATAGTCTTGAGAGCTAAGTAACCCTGGCAACTGCACAAATCTTGGCAACTTTGCAACCAAACTTGTGCTGTTGTCAACAGCTTCTTCCATAGCAGTAGCAGATTTGTCTTCTTATTTCTTTTTCTTCCCTAATCTACCTTTTTTTAACTGACTTTCTCAATGATTGACTCAATTTCTAGTCCTTTATTTAACTCTTGAAGGTACATATAAAGAAAACACTTTGAGGGAAAAGTTTTAGCTTTGTGTTGGAAGTTCTTCCGCACTCAGATCTTAATGTCTGCATTATATTACTTGTGCAAATAGATTGTTTTCTAAACAAGAACTAATATTGAGCTGTACCGATCGAAGTTGACATATAGTAAGGGATGTTAGTGTGTGGCAAAGATTCTTAACCCGGGTATGTTACCCTCACAGGTAAATATTTTTCCTATTTCGAGGGAAATGGTCTTGTTACTTAATTACTTGGAAAACAAGAAAAATAATGACATGTTACAGAAGATAGGTTATTAGCCTAAACCCCCCTTCTTACAATAACTAATAATGCAAATGTTCATAGAATTACCCTACAATTTTTCGATGGAAGGTGTAAAATAACTATTATAAATATATGAACAGTTAAGAGAAACATTAGAAGTACGGGTCAAATTACTATACAGCTTTGTGCAAGAAAATTCATCCAATTAGAGACAAAAACTCTGAAGGGACAACCAAACGCAATAATGAACCTTTTCCAGCTCGACGAAAATAACGATTTTATCTACCTCAGCAAACAGAAAGTGTCTATATAATCGTAAGATTTTGAGACCATTCAGTCCAAGAAAATATACGGAAAGAAAACGACATAATTTTTGTGATATTTGCTTTCTCTCACAACCCGTAGTAGTCCCAGTTCGTTTGGATCAGCGCTCGATGAAACTGAAGGAAATTATAGATAATGAAGATGGCAATATTTATATTGTGTGAAATCTTGATCAAATAACTACTGTTGGTTAGTATTTAATATAGATCATAAAATTAAGGCTCGGTTACACGAGGGGGTGGATTGTTCAAAAATTGGACAAACGGTCGTTCAAAAGACAAACTGATACGGTTAGCCGAAACAAATGTATAAAATCTGAACGCTTGAACGTTAGATCAGAGGCCCTATTGAGAAATCAAGCGTTACCGGATTTTGTTGTAGTTGTTTTGTTTTTTGTTTTTTGTTGGATGTAGGCTTGCGCAAGACAAGATAAAATGTACATTCAAGAGAAATTAAAACCGAACCACCATTATTTTTTCTCCTATTTAAAGGTAAACATCAGCACAAGTCGTTATTACATCTTATTAGACTTATCGTATAAACCAGTCCGAAAATGTCAGGGAACACGTTTTGAAAAATAGAGCTTAGTATAGATACTTTTTTTTCAAATTATGTTTTTTTTGTAAGTGGTTTATGGCGTTCGCAACTGCATAAGGTCATACGAGCACGCGGGACACATTAGGCATTTTTAGTTTGGTAGGAATTAATTTTGAATTATTTTCCCCACATCCATATCCAAGAACGTAAGTGCTAGCAGTGGAAAGGCAACAGAGAGAGTCAGGGGTCCAGAGGAGGGGACAAAGTGGTAGGAGGCAGAAAGTGGAGCCGAAATGCAGACGACGGAACATGATTAGAGAGCAGGAAAGGTGAAAGGAGATTTTTTAAGAGAAGGAAAAAATATTCGTCGCCGTCAGATTTCAAACTGGGGACCTGTGAATGAGTGGTGGGCACTGTACCTCTAGACAACGAAAGCCCCCTAGATACGTCTACACAGCAGTGAAGAGGTTAAAAGTCAGTCTCTTTTGTTCAAATGAGCTTTTTTCTTCTTCTCTAGTTGAGTAACACTAGTTACAGACAGCTCAGTTGACATCACACTGGACGACGAAGCGGATGACCCAGGGTCGAATCCCAAACTGGGCGTTCTTGAACCCGGGTCGTTTTGTGGAGTTTTCAAAGCTGTCGACCCGTTTGGCTCGGTCCTATCGGAGACGGACGTTAAATTCGGAGGTCCCGTCTCTGAAATAGCTCAATGGTTGT
>NW_004798453.1:0-1051 GCF_000002075.1 Aplysia californica
TTTGAGGACAAGATGCACCACGAATTTTTGACCGCAGAAAGAGCAATGCACATTGATGCTTATTCTGACAATAGCCTTATGCTATATTGTAAAAAACAACACCTTTTTTATATCTCTCTTTCTCTGTTTTTAGAGATACATATTCATCTTCCATCCGTAGTGGGCACCCCGTACAAGAGAAACACACACACCCCACACCTGTGCGTTGTAATGGCGTCTCGTCAAAGGACCCACTTGGTACACACTCATCGTGTAGTGCATGGCAGTCTTGACTCAAGACAAGGACGGGGGCGGCAGAATTGTGAAAATAGTGAAATGGTATAGGTTTAACGCCCCTATCAACACTATTAGGTTATTTACTAGGCGGGACCTCCGAGTTTAACGCCTATCTCCGAAAGGACCGAGCCAAGTGGGAAATTCGTGTAAAGTGCCTTTCCCAAGGACACAGCGTCGGACCGAGCTGACGCTCAAACCCCCGTACCTGCAATCTCACTATTACAAGTCCGGTAGCCTAACTGCTAGGCCACTGACGCCACTAAGCAGCGTTGTGAAATCAGGCACTCGTCAAAATAACACATTTGGAGAAACAGGCATTTTCCACTAGTTTGAAAATTTAATTTCGAATTTATTATTTTTTTTTTTTGGTGGGGGGGCGGCTTAAACTCTTTTATGTCGATATAAAAACACATTTCCATGTGAATTTTACTGAAAAAACGTTGAACAAAGGCACAAAATATGTCTTTATAACAGGTTTCAAAGACTCTTTAGCTATTGGTGTCACCCAACTTTGGGGGCCATTTTCTCGTTAATTTCACTTTCACCAATGACGACCTCACTTTCTTCAAATACAGATATATTGAGTTCTATAGGCAAATAAATCAGCCAAAAAATTGACAAGCGCCTTATTCCAACGTGTCGGGAAACAAAGAGAAGCAGACACACCCTGGCTCTCATATGACCTAATGCAGTTGCGAGCGTCGTAAAACCTCTACTAAAATTAAAACAAACATCAGACACACCCCAAAGACCGACTTGTGCATTGTACTGGCCT
>NW_004798453.1:4708-9878 GCF_000002075.1 Aplysia californica
TGTCTGTCTCTCTCTTTCTCTCTCTCTCTCTCTCTCTCTCTCTTTCTCTCTCTCTCTCTCTCTCTCCAGTGACAAATTCCTCACACCTTCCCTTCTCTCATGGCGTGCCCCCTATTCCCCTGTCATCGATCAATATTTCGATCAATCGCTTTTCTTGCTGTCCTGCTTTTCTGATCTCCCCCCACCCACCTTTTTCCCCCTCCTCGCCTTCCCTACTCAAGTCATTACCAGACTCGATGACTCAATGCTTGTCTTCTTAACTCTTTAGACCCTGAGTTTTGTTCACCGTTTACCGGTGTTTTTTTCTTCAGTCACCAAAGCCTGGTGCACTGTGTCTCTCATTATAACCCCAAAGGCTTGCCTCAAACTTCTAAATGGCGGACACAAAGGCTTGGTGATTATTTTAAAACTTGGAACTTAGTTGCGTCGGTGGTCTAGTGGATAGGCTGCCGGACTCGTAATCGTGAGGTTGCGGGTTCGGGGGGTTCGAGCCGCGGGGGCCCGACGTTGTGTCCTTGGGAAAAGCCCTTTACACGAATTTTCCTCACTTTACCCAGGTGGGAATAGGTACCCAGCTATAGACAGTGAACGATCTTGTCAGTTTGTTTGTGTTTGAGCGCTTAACCAGCTGCTTGCACTGTATGCTTCCAAGGAAGCTGGGAATGTTTCTGGGTGTTCTATGGTCTGCTGGGGTAATAATTATAGTGTAAAGCGAATAGAGTTTGCTTTCGAGTTCTGATATGCGCTATACAAATGCTATTTATTATTATCGGGAATAGTTTAGCAAAACAAGCAAACACTAGCATTAAATGAAATAAAACAGTAAAGTTGTCATTTGTATCGTACGCTCACAGCGTCCATGGGGAACATGGTATAGCGTTTAAAGAGTTAAAGCTTTCATAATAAAAGCCACACCTTCTACAGAGCAGCAAGAAGAATTGTCTTCTTCCATGTGATAATGATAGATAACAATAAATTGCATAGCGCATGCCCTCGCTCAACAGCAAGCTCAATGCGCTTTACAATCTATTTGTGAAGCTTGTTGACAAATTGAATTACTTTTCGGATTCAAGCCTTAAGAAAATAGATACATCACGATTATAGGCGAAGTTTTTTTACAATTTATGTGCATCAAATTAAATAATAAAAGACAGGTTATAGTTAAAGAATATGGCATCAAAAGAAAATCTACAATTTTGATCCTAATGTCGATTTTTGGCTAATATCTTCATTTGTGGATTGCGAGAAGTAACTCATTTTGTCAGCATGTCTCACATTTATTACAATAGCTGACCCTGGAACAACCAGCAGTATTATAAGCTACCTGGAAAACATATTATGAACCCTTTTAGTGTTGAAACTTAAAATATGAATGTTCCTTTAAGAGAGAAAAAGACCAAAGCCACAATATATTCCCCCCTTTTTAAAAACATGAAACTGTATACTTTGCAAATACATCTTCTAGAATCATCATCATCCAGTGCCACATCTGCGACATAAATCGGCGATCATGGTTCTCCATTCATTCCTTAGCTCGGATGCTCTTAAAAAAGCTATGGTTCCCTGATCTTTCCCCGTCACACACTTGTTCAGGTTCCCCAAGTAGGTTGCTCTGGGCCTACACCTGCCTCGCTTTCCCTCAATCTTAGAAGAAAAAAGTGCGTGTGATAGTGTCCAATAGTGTATTACGTGCATACTTGGTATGACAAGTAACTGTTACAGATAGAGATTCCAGGATTATAGATATAAGTCATTGATCTGAGAGCTATGATGATTTTAGATATAATGATGGTGATGAGTAATTATGTGGGATTGCGTTTAAGTAATGTTACCGTTAGTCCTATCTTCCTCTGCTCCAATGAGTCACGGGGGACGTGGGCACCCTCTATCCCGTTCCCTACTGGAACCATCTTCACAGTCACCGTGAAGTTCCGAAATGGTGGGTACAGTCTCTGCGAAGGTGGCATTGTTAGTATTAGCCTATTCCATTGGGCCACTTATCTTAACTTTCACTATTTTATCTTATCTTAATATCTCTCACCTATACGTTTTATAGTGGCTTCAGTATTACAGTACTTAGACTACCGGACATGGGTGTTTGGCGGGTGCTCTGGTGTGGTTTGCTCCTTCTTTCCTATTAAACATCTGTCTTCCTTATCTCCCCTCCTTCATTTTTGAATATGTTACTCTCTTGTAACACATACTCTATTTTTCGGCACTTATATGACCTTAATGTGTGGCAAGTGCCGCAAAACTCTTACTAAAACTAAGACTATCGGACTCATAATCGTGAGAGATCACAGTTCGGGGGTTCGAGCCTCAGCTCGGTCCGACGTTGCCTCCTACGAAAGAGACTTTACACGAATTTCCCATTTGGCTCTGTCCTTCCCTTTCGGAGGTGGACGTTAAACTCGGAGGTCCCACTTCTAAAATGGTCGCTTTTATGCTCAAGGGGACTATCCCAAAACATACTGTTTTGAGAAAATCGAAGGTAAAGCTTTTGGACCCTTGTAGAGAGTTTTCTCTATAACCAAAGAAATATACACACCAATAAAACCTAACTTCTCCTATAGGTAGGGCAATGCCCACTTTTGATGTAGGTCAAGATGTCTGGAAACCTCCGAAATCTGGGTCAGCCCGCTTGTCCTTAAAAGCCACCAAATAACCTAACAATGTTGATAGGGGCGTTAAACCTGTACACCAGTACCATTAATTTCACTATAATTTAAGCTTCACCATACTACGTTTGTCCCCAGCTGTGGATCAGTGAAACTGCTACGATGAGGGGAGTCCTCCGATGGGCGCTCGTCCTTGCCTTTGTCCTGTGCCTGACCTTGACCTTCAGCGAGGCCCAGCGGCGTAAGCGGAGGGCCCGAGGTCACCGCAGGATGATGCAGGACAGACACCGCCGAGCTCACCCCGGGGAGAGGGCCGGCAGAGGGCGCATGGGTCACTGGAGGAACCGCCTACGGGGGATGTTTGGGTAAACTCTTTTTCTTTTTATTGTAAGTGTTTTATGGCTCTTGCAACTGCATAAGGTCATTTGAGCGCGCAGGACACACGAAACCTTTTCAGTTGGTAGGAAATTTTGAATTTTGCCCGGGTGGCGGCTGAAGCCCACTCTTATCGATTTTAGACCACCAAGGTATTTTTAACGTGCACAACTTGCACACGGTCCCTCTGAGATTTTTCGCCCTTGTCCGAGGAGGCTAGGGGTAGATCTTTCCTACCAGAAGTTCAGGGGTGTGGCTGAAAGACAGCAGTAAGAAGGAGCCAGGGAGTAGCAGTAAAAAGGCTGCAGAAAGAGTCACAAGCCCAGAGGAGGGGACAAAGTAGGTGAGGAGGTGGGGGGCAGAAAGAGGAGACGAAAGCAGACAACAGGACATTGCTAGAGAGGAGAAAAGGAGGTGAAAAGAGATAATTTTTTAGAGAAAAAACATGTTTACTGACGCTACCCGGATTCGAACCCGGGACCTTTGACTGAGAGGCCAACACCTGAACCTCTTGGCCACGAAAGCCCCAGGGTAAACTCTGCTCACTGTATGGGTTTTACCTTTTGAAGGACGTACTGGACATGTGGTTACCCTAGAATTACAGAGTTTTTTCTGCTCAGTTTGTTTGTTTTAGTAAGGTTTTACGGCGCTTGCAGCTGCATAAAGTCATATTATGAACGCCAAGGTGTGGATGTCAGCAGAGAAGTCCAAAAGTGGAATCAGGCTTGCTATTTCCGAGGTGCCTTGATAGCCGAAGCAGACTTTGTGCTGTTGAGGATAGAGATGTGAGCAGAGTAAGCCTGATTCCCCATTTTGACTTCTGTGTTGACATTCTCCCTTTGGCGCTCATATGACCTAATGAGGTTGCGAGCGCCGTAAAAACGGATAAACTGTTCAGATGTACTAAGTCCGCAAAAATGGTAAAATTCTGGAAATTGCAGGTTTTTAATCGGATGTATCAGTTGCATGTGATCAATAATAATGTATTTTTGGGGGGGTAGAAATCTAAGTACTAAATTATGTTGAAAAGAGCAAGAAAAATGATACATACTATATGCTCAATTGCTGAAAGAATGAGTTTTTGTTTTATCTTCTGTAACATTTTGCTTTCTGGGCCAAGTACACTTTGAAAAGCTTCCCGACGATAAAGGTTCTTACTCCTAACACCCTTTTCATTACTTACGTCTTATTCCTTACACCCCTTTAATTAATTACGGGACCCGTTTCTCCTCTTTTTATTCTCACAATCCTTTATCAAAGCGACACGCGTGCACAACTTTCGGATCACGAATTCCCCCCTCCATCTTTGCAGGTAAATATTTCACTCCGTACTTCAATTTAATTAATTTCCTCGTGGATGATTTTTAAAAAAAATCTTTAATCAAACTTGCACGCCGGGACAATAAATAAAGAACTGAGATCACGAACTCCCAGTTCCTGCTTGCCTTGTAAACATTTTAAGATACGCCTGATCATTTTTTTGGGGGGGGGTGGTCTACTGGCTTAACCCTTTCCGTGCGTCGTGTTTTACTATCGTATCCATACGACGTGGGGAACTCTGTGCCACCACTTAACACTATCCGTACATCGTGTTTTACTATCATATCCATACGACGTGGGGATCTCTGTGCCACCACTTTCCAAAGAGGAAATTTACTCGTTAAACCGATCCGCACCTTTTGCATAGCAGTCTGTCAAAATGATTTTTGAGAAATACTGGAAGTTTCAAAGAGATCTTCGTACTAGAAGTATTCTAAAATGTGAAGAATACAACCCCGGGGGTACAAAATGAGCCCAGGTCGTACAGATAGGGTTAAGTTATAATGCTCTTAAGATGTTGTTACGAGAGAGACAGACACAAAGGTTACCGTCTAACCAGAAGCTGGGACATTCCTGACATGTTTCTCTTATGTACATAGCCGTAAACCACGAGAACATTTACTTTTCTTTATTTGTGTGATGTTACCGTAGTAGCAAAGATAGAAGAAGGAGAGGAAAGGGGAGAGGGGACCTAGCAGAAGATAAGATGGGAACAGGACAGAGAAACCTGGCTTACAACCAAAACAACTCAGGCAGGTAGAATGGCGAGAGAGAGAGAGAGAGAGAGAGAGAGAGAGAGAGAGAGAGCAAGAGAGAGAGAGCGAGAGAGAGCGAGAGAGAGAGAGAGAGAGAGCAAG
>NW_004798453.1:10028-12074 GCF_000002075.1 Aplysia californica
GAGAGCAAGAGAGAGAGAGAGAGAGAGAGAGAGAGAGAGAGAAAGAGAGAGAGAGAGAAAGAGAGGCAGAGAGAGACAGAGCGTATTAGTGCAAGCAGGTCAGGGAAACCACGACCAACTATTGGAGGAACAAGGAAAAAGAAGTCACTGTCCTCCGTCGTACACAAAGAAAAGGGGAGAAAAAACCCCAAAACAAACGTCAAACAAAGGAATCCCCCAAACCCTCCCCCCAAAAAAAACAAAAAACAAAAAAATTAGTTGAAAAAAAATTAAAAATTAAAAGACAAAACAAAACTGATATGATTTTATAAATCGAAATAAGTCAGAACAAAAAAACAAACCAAAAAAATGGACAGATAACCAAGTTTTTCACTTCGTATCTACGTCTTATTCCCTCAACATAGCACACTCATGGGGGCTCTCGTGGCCTAGAGGTTAAAGGTCTCATTCAAAGGTCCTGAGTTCGAATTCGGGTAGGAAAGGAACAATTTTTATTCTCTAAAATTTTCTCCTTTCACCTTTTTTCCTGCTCTCTAGCAATGTGCTTTTTTCTGCTTTCGTCTCTATTTTCTTCCCCTACTCCCTCACCTCCGTTGCCCTCTCCTCTAGGCTCTTGACTCTTTCTGCAGCCTTTCTACTGCTACTCCTTGGCTCCTTTTTACTGCTGTCTTTCAGCCACACCTGGTAGAAAAGGTATACACCTCGCCTTCGCGCTTTTCCCTTTCGTCAACCCGCAGCCACCTCCTGTATCGTCAGCCACCTCCCAACCTTTGACACGGGTCAAACTTCCATCTATTTATAGGTAGTTAAATCTACCGGAACATGTATTAGGCGAAGTGATGTGCAATGATAGTCGCAATAGAGAGATTGTTTTTGTCTCTCTTTACTCATCTGCACCACACGAATTTAATTGATGTTTTTCCCTGGACTCTGCCTTTACTAAAGTCTCGAATCTAGATCTAGTTGTAATCTAGTTGCAGGTTGCAGAATTAATAAATGGCCGAGAGAGAGAGAGAGAGAGAGAGAGAGAGAGAGAGAGAGAGAGAGAGAGAGAAGGGGGAGAAGTAGATCTTGCGAGAACTTCCGGGCAAAACAAAATGGCGACCCGCGTAATTCGGCGAAAAGTGAAAGAGCCATAGCATCTTTGTAGACTATCAAATTAGCTTACTTTTGTGCTATAACGTCATTTTTTTTTTGCTTTTGTCAATTTGATCATCCACACCGATAGAAAGTATTTCGAAATTAGGAAAAACAGGTCTTGTTTCACACTGGGTGGGAATAGCCAACGCTGGTTAGGTGATTAAACTTGATCTCTTATTGACAATATAAAAGTCAATTTAAGCTTCATTTCGTTAGAAAAAAATGTGTTAACTTTTTAGACTTTGTGTTAAACAACAATTTTATCAAAACGAATCCTTACAAGCCTAGGCTTGGCATTTGTAATCTCGAAGGTTTAGAAGTAGAAGTAGAAGAGTCTACTACTAGAGTCTAAAGTCTAGTCCAATTTATTTAATCTCTTGAATGTACTGGATAACAGAAATCTGCAACCTGCCACTAGATTACAACTCTAGATCTAGATCTAGATTCGAGATTTTAGTAAAGGCAGAGTCCAGGGAAAAACTTCAAGAAATTCGCGTGGTGATGAGTAAAGAGAGACTAAAACAATCTCAATAAATAATATATCGCGACTGTCACGGCACATCACTTCAAGTATACATTTTCTGGTATCTACCTATAAACAGATGGAAGTTTGACCCGTGTCAAAGGTTGGGAGGTGGCTGACGATTCGGGAGGTGGCTGCGGTTTGACGAAAGGGAAAAGCGCCTCGCCTTCTCGGACAAGGGGTGAAAAATCTCGGAGGTACCATTTGCAAGTTGCTCACGTTACAAATTCCTTGGTGGTCTAAAATCGATAAGCGAAGATTTTGGCCGTCACCTGGGCAAAATTCAAAACTTCCTATCAACTGAAAATGTTTCATGTGTCCCGCCGGCTCATAATAATGACCTTATGCAGTTGCAAGCGCCGTAAAACACTTACTCCCCCCCT
>NW_004798453.1:13109-14124 GCF_000002075.1 Aplysia californica
TATGTGTGTTTGTGTTTGTGTTTGTGTTTGTGTATGTGTGTGCGTGGAAATGTTTGCTTGTATGTTTGTGTATGCGTGTGTATGGGGGGTGTATGTGTTTTTGTGTGTTGATGTAGGTGTGTGTGTGCATATGTGCGTGTGTGTGCGTGTGTGCTTGGGTATGTGTGCGTATGTGTGTGTATGTGTCTGTCTGTGTGTTTATATGCATGTCTGTATGTCTGTCTATCTGTCTATGTGCATTTCTGTCTGTCCAACTTTCGATCTGTCTATCTATATTTCTGTTTGACGGTTTGTCTGTCTGCCTGTCTATTTGACTGTCTGTCTGTCTGTTTATCTTTCTTATTTTTGGTCCAGCATTCGATCTGTTTGTGTGTCTGTCTGTCTGTCTGTTTATGTAGTGTCAATATAGTGATAATTTGCCTAATTATTCACACCCGAAGCGTCATAGAATACTTCAGTAATGAGATGATATAACAAATGAGTATCAAAAATGTGGATTAATAATAATATAATGATTTCAGAACATCATCATTGCCTTTTCACCCTGGATAAGGATAAAGGCTACGAACAAACAATCTCCACCTTTCCCTGTCCCGAGCAAGTCATTTGATGTCACTCCATGTCTTCCCACTTTTCTGTACCTCAATTTCCGTGACCCTTCTCCAGGTTCCACGAGATCTTCCCCTTGATCTTTTACCCTGTGGGTTCCAATCTAATATTTTCCTTGTTGCGCAGCTGCTTGACTTCCTGAAAATATGTCCAATCCATCGCAAACGCCTTCTTCCCACCTCATCTCTGACTGAGCTCTGTCTCGTTCTTCTTAATTCTTCCTCGTTGGTGATCTTGTCTGTCCAACTGATCCTCAGTAACTTCCCCAGACACTTGTTTAAAAAAAAACCCAAAAAACCTGGGTCCTCTTTATGCACATCTGAGATGCGTTCCAAGTTTCACATTATTACAAGAATGACTTCATTTTTTAGTTTAAAATTCCCAGCTATGCCTCACTGTGGGCCAG